>NW_025333622.1:17255000-17330877 GCF_019186645.2 Phyllostomus hastatus
AGGAGGAGGGTTTTCAATATGAAAAAAAAAGAAAGAAGAAGAGAAGAAGAAGAAGAAAAGGAAGCAGGAAGAGGAGGAGGTTATTCAATTTGGAAAAGAAGAAAGGAGAAGAAAAAGATGTAGAAAAAGAAGAAGAAGAAGAAGTGAAGAAGAAGAAGCAGCAGCAGGAGGAGGAGGAGGAGGGTTTTCAATATGGAAAAAGAAAGAAAGAAGAAGAAGAGAAAAAGAAGAGTAGGAATGGGAAAGAAAGGAGGTTTTTTCCATTTGGAAAAGAATAAAGGAGATGAATAAGAAGTCGAAAAAGGAGAAAAAAAAGAAGAAGAAGTGAAGAAGAAGAAGCAGCAGCTGGAGGAGGAGGAGGGTTTTCAGTATGGAAAAAGAAAGAAAGAAGAAGAGGAAAAGAAGAAGAAAAGGAAGGAGGAAGAGGAGGAGGTTTTTTCCATCTCGAAAAGAAGAAAGGAGAAGAAGAAGAAGAAGCAACCAGGAGGAGGGGAAGGAGAGTTTTCATATGGGAAAAAAAGAAGAAAGAAGAAGAAGAGAAGAAGAAGAAGAAAAGGAAGGAGGAAGAGAAGTAGGTTTTTCCATTTGGAGAAGGAGAAAGGAGAAGAAGAAGAAGAAGCAGCTATGAGGAGGAGGAGGATGGGATTTCAATATGGAAAAAAGAAAGAAAGAAGAAGAAGAGAAAAAGAAGAAGGAAAGGAAGGAGAAAGAAGAGGAAGTATTTCCATTTGGAAAAGAAGAAGAAGAAGAAGAAGAAGAAGAAGAAAAATGAAGAAGAAGAAATAAAGAAGAAGAAATGAAGAAGAAATAAATAAAGAAATGAAGAAGAAGAAGAAATAAATGAAATGAAGAAGAAGAAGAAGAAGAAGAAATAAAGAAGAAGAATAAAGGAAGGAGGAAGAGGAGGAGGTTTTTCCATCTGGAAAAGAAGAAAGGAGAAGAAGAAGCTAGTAGCAGGAGGAGGAGGAGGAGAGTTTTCAATATGGAAAAAAGAAAGAAGAAGAAGAAAAAGAAGGAGAAAGAAGAGTAGGGTTTTCCGTTTGGAAAAGAAGAAAGGAGAAAAAGAAGAAGGTGGAGGAGGAGGAGCAGAACGAGCAGGAGGAGGAAGGTTTTCAATCAGAAAAAGAAGAAAGGAGAAGAAGGAGATGAAGGAGAAGAAGAAGAAGAAGAGAAGAAGAAGAAGAAGCAGCAGGAGGAGGACTAGGAGGGTTTTCAATATGGAAAAAAGAAAGAGAGAAGAAGAATAGAAGAAGAAGAAGAAAAGGAAGGAGGAAGAGGAGGAGGTTTTTTCCATTTGGAAAAGAAGAAAGGAGAAGAACCAGGAGAAGCAGCAGAAGGAGGAGGTGTTTCAATATAGAAAAAAGAAAGAAAGAAGAAGAGAAGAAGAAGAAGAAAAGGAAGGGGGAAGAGGAGGAGGTGTTTCCATTTGGGAAAAGAAGTAAGGAGAAGAAGAAGAAGTAGAAAAAGAAGAAGTAGAAGAAGAAGTGAAGAAGAAGATAGCTGTAGCAGGAGGAGGAGGGTTTTCAATATGAAAAAAAGAAAGAAGAAGAGAAGAAGAAGAAGAAAAAGGAAGCAGGAAGAGGAGGAGGTTATTCAATTTGGAAAAAGAAGAAAGGAGAAGAAAAAGATGTAGAAAAAGAAGAAGAAGAAGAAGTGAAGAAGAAGAAGCAGCAGCAGGAGGAGGAGGAGGAGGGTTTTCAATATGGAAAAAAGAAAGAAAGAAGAAGAAGAGAAAAAGAAGAGTAGGAATGGGAAAGAAAGGAGGTTTTTCCATTTGGAAAAGAATAAAGGAGATGAATAAGAAGTCTAAAAAGGAGAAAAAAAGAAGAAGAAGTGAAGAAGAAGAAGCTAGCAGCTGGAGGAGGAGGAGGGTTTTCAGTATGGAAAAAGAAAGAAAGAAGAAGAGGAAAAGAAGAAGAAAAGGAAGGAGGAAGAGGAGGAGGTTTTTTCCATCTCGGAAAAGAAGAAAGGAGAAGAAGAAGAAGAAGCAACCAGGAGGAGGGGAAGGAGAGTTTTCATATGGAAAAAAGAAGAAAGAAGAAGAAGAGAAGAAGAAGAAGAAAAGGAAGGAGGAAGAGAAGTAGGTTTTTCCATTTGGAGAATGAGAAAGGAGAAGAAGAAGAAGAAGCAGCTATGATGAGGAGGAGGAGGGATTTCAACATGGAAAAAAGAAAGAAAGAAGAAGAAGAGAAAAAGAAGAAGGAAAGGAAGGAGAAAGAAGAGGAAGTATCTCCATTTGGGAAAAGAAGAAGAAGAAGAAGAAGAAGAAGAAGAAGAAGAAGAAGAAGAATAAAGAAGAAGAAGAAGAAGAAATAAAGAAGAAGAAGAAGAAGAAGTAAAAAGAAGAAGAAGAAGAAGAAATGAAGAAGAAGAAGAAGAAGAAGAAGAAGAAGAAAAGGAAGGAGGAAGAGGAGGAGGTTTTTTCCATTTGGAAAAGAAGAAAGGAGAAGAAATAAAGCAGTAGCAGGAGGAGGAGGAGGAGAGTTTTCAATATGGAAAAAAGAAAGAAGAAGAAGAAAAAGAAGGAGAAAGAAGAGTAGGGTTTTCCGTTTGGAAAAGAAGAAAGGAGAAAAAGAAGAAGGTGGAGGAGGAGGAGCAGAACGAGCAGGAGGAGGAAGGTTTTCAATCAGAAAAAGAAGAAAGGAGAAGAAGGAGATGAAGGAGAAGAAGAAGAAGAAGAGAAGAAGAAGAAGAAGCAGCAGGAGGAGGACTAGGAGGGTTTTCAATATGGAAAAAAGAAAGAGAGAAGAAGAATAGAAGAAGAAGAAGAAAAGGAAGGAGGAAGAGGAGGAGGTTTTTTCCATTTGGAAAAGAAGAAAGGAGAAGAACCAGGAGAAGCAGCAGAAGGAGGAGGTGTTTCAACATAGAAAAAAGAAAGAAAGAAGAAGAGAAGAAGAAGAAGAAAAGGAAGGGAGGGAAGAGGAGGAGGTGTTTCCATTTGGAAAAGAAGTAAGGAGAAGAAGAAGAAGTAGAAAAAGAAGAAGTAGAAGAAGAAGTGAAGAAGAAATAGCTAGCAGTCAGGAGGAGGAGGGTTTTCAATATGAAAAAAAGAAAGAAGAAGAGAAGAAGAAGAAGAAAAGGAAGCAGGAAGAGGAGGAGGTTATTCAATTTGGAAAAAGAAGAAAGGAGAAGAAAAAGATGTAGAAAAAGAAGAAGAAGAAGAAGTGAAGAAGAAGAAGCAGCTAGCAGGAGGAGGAGGAGGAGGGTTTTCAATATGGAAAAAGAAAGAAAGAAGAAGAAGAGAAAAAGAAGAGTAGGAATGGGAAAGAAAGGAGGTTTTTTCCATTTGGAAAAGAATAAAGGAGATGAATAAGAAGTCTAAAAAGGAGAAAAAAAAGAAGAAGAAGTGAAGAAGAAGAAGCTAGCAGCTGGAGGAGGAGGAGGGTTTTCAGTATGGAAAAAAGAAAGAAAGAAGAAGAGGAAAAGAAGAAGAAAAGGAAGGAGGAAGAGGAGGAGGTTTTTTCCATCTCGAAAAGAAGAAAGGAGAAGAAGAAGAAGAAGCAACCAGGAGGAGGGGGAAGGAGAGTTTTCATATGGGAAAAAAAGAAGAAAGAAGAAGAAGAGAAGAAGAAGAAGAAAAGGAAGGAGGAAGAGAAGTAGGTTTTTTCCATTTGGAGAAGGAGAAAGGAGAAGAAGAAGAAGTAGCATGTTATGAGGAGGAGGAGGATGGGATTTCAACATGGAAAAAGAAAGAAAGAAGAAGAAGAGAAAAAGAAGAATGAAAGGAAGGAGAAAGAAGAGGAAGTATTTCCATCTGGGAAAAGAAGAAGAAGAAGAAGAAGAAGAATAAATAATAAAGAATAAATAAATAATAAAGAAGAAGAAGAAGAAATAAAGAAGAAGAAGAAATAAATAGAAGAAGAAGAATAAGAAGAAGAAGAAGATAGAATGAAGATAGAATAATATGGAAAAAGAAAGATAGAAGAAGAATAAAGAAGAAGAAAAAAGATGAAGGATGAAGAGGAGGAGGTTTTTCCATTTGGAAAAAGAAGAAAGATGAGAAGAAGTAGAAAATAGAAGTAGCTAAAGAGGAGGAGGAGGAGGAGAGTTTTTTCAATATGGAAAAAGAAAGAAAGAAGAAGAAGAAGAAGAAGAGAGAAAGAGAAGAGTAGAGGTTTTTCCATTTGGAAAAGAAGAAAGGAGAAGAAGAAGAAGAAGCTGGAGGAGGAGGGAAGCAGAACTAGCATGGAGGAAAGAAGATATTTCAATCAGAAGAAAAGAAGAAAGGAGAAGAAGGAGATGAAGAGAAGAGGGGTTTTTCCATGAGAAGAAGAAGAGAAGAAGAAGAAGAAGCAGCTAGGAGGAGGACTAGAGGGATTTTCAATATGGAAAAAAGAAAGAGAGAAGAAGAATAGAAGAAGTAGAAGAAAAGGAAGGAGAAAGAAGAGGAGGTATTTTCCATTTGGAAAAGAAGAAAGGAAAGAAGAAGAAGAAGAAGAAGAAGAAATAAAGAAGAAGAAGAAGAAGAAGAAGAAGAAGAAGAAGATAGAAGAAGAAGAAGAAGAAGAATAAATGAAATAAGAAGAAGAAGAAGAAGAAGAAGAAATGAAGAAGAAGAAGAAGAATAAAGAAGAAAATGAAGGAGGAAGAGGAGGAGGTTTTTCCATTTGGAAAAGAAGAAAGGAGAAGAAGATAGCTAGTAGCAGGAGGAGGAGGAGGAGAGTTTTCAATATGGAAAAAGAAAGAAGAAGAAGAAAAAGAAGGAGAAAGAAGAGTAGGGTTTTCCGTTTGGAAAAGAAGAAAGGAGAAAAAGAAGAAGGTGGAGGAGGAGGAGCAGAACGAGCAGGAGGAGGAAGGTTTTCAACCAGAAAAAGAAGAAAGGAGAAGAAGGAGATGAAGGAGAAGAAGAAGAAGAAGAGAAGAAGAAGAAGAAGCAGCAGGAGGAGGACTAGGAGGGTTTTCAATATGGAAAAAAGAAAGAGAGAAGAAGAATAGAAGAAGAAGAAGAAAAGGAAGGAGGAAGAGGAGGAGGTTTTTTCCATTTGGAAAAGAAGAAAGGAGAAGAACCAGGAGAAGCAGCAGAAGGAGGAGGTGTTTCAACATAGAAAAAAGAAAGAAAGAAGAAGAGAAGAAGAAGAAGAAAAGGAAGGGGGGAAGAGGAGGAGGTGTTTCCATTTGGAAAAGAAGTAAGGAGAAGAAGAAGAAGTAGAAAAAGAAGAAGTAGAAGAAGAAGTGAAGAAGAAGATAGCTGTTAGCAGGAGGAGGAGGGTTTTCAATATGAAAAAAAAGAAAGAAGAAGAGAAGAAGAAGAAGAAAAAGGAAGCAGGAAGAGGAGGAGGTTATTCAATTTGGAAAAGAAGAAAGGAGAAGAAAAAGATGTAGAAAAAGAAGAAGAAGAAGAAGTGAAGAAGAAGAAGCAGCAGCAGGAGGAGGAGGAGGAGGGTTTTCAATATGGAAAAAAGAAAGAAAGAAGAAGAAGAGAAAAAGAAGAGTAGGAATGGGAAAGAAAGGAGGTTTTTTCCATTTGGAAAAGAATAAAGGAGATGAATAAGAAGTCGAAAAAGGAGAAAAAAAAGAAGAAGAAGTGAAGAAGAAGATAGCTAGCAGCTGGAGGAGGAGGAGGGTTTTCAGTATGGAAAAAAGAAAGAAAGAAGAAGAGGAAAAGAAGAAGAAAAGGAAGGAGGAAGAGGAGGAGGTTTTTTCCATCTCGGAAAAGAAGAAAGGAGAAGAAGAAGAAGAAGCACCAGGAGGAGGGGGAAGGAGAGTTTTCATATGGGAAAAAAAGAAGAAAGAAGAAGAAGAGAAGAAGAAGAAGAAAAGGAAGGAGGAAGAGAAGTAGGTTTTTTCCATTTGGAGAAGGAGAAAGGAGAAGAAGAAGAAGAAGCAGCTATGAGGAGGAGGAGGAGGGATTTCAACATGGAAAAAGAAAGAAAGAAGAAGAAGAGAAAAAGAAGAAGGAAAGGAAGGAGAAAGAAGAGGAAGTATTTCCATTTGGAAAAAGAAGAAGAAGAAGAAGAAGAAGAAGAAATAAAGAATAAAGAAGAAGAAATAAAGAAGAAGAAGAAGAAGAAATAAAGAAGAAGAAGAAGAAGAAGAAGAAGAAGAAGAGAATAAGAGGAAGCAGTAGAGGAGGAGAAGGAGGTATTTTAATATGGAAAAAAGAAAGAAAGAAGAAGAAGGGAAGAAGAAGAAGAAAAAGGAAGGAGGAAGAGGAGGAGGTTTTTCCATTTGGAAAAGAAGAAAGGAGAAGATGAAGAAGAAGTAGAAAAAAAAAGAAGAAGAACTGAAGAAGAGGAAGCAGCAGGAGGAGGAGAAGGAGGTATTTTAATATGGAAAAAAGAAGGAAAGAAGAAGAAGGGAAGAAGAAGAAGAAAAGGAAGGAGGAAGAGGAGGAGGTTTTTTCCATCTGGAAAAGAAGGAAAGGAGAAGAAGAAGAAGAAGCACCTGGAGGAGGGGGAAGGAGAGTTTTCATATGGAAAAAAAGAAGAAAGAAGAAGAAGAGAAGAAGAAGAAGAAAAGGAAGGAGGAAGAGAAGTAGGTTTTTCCATTTGGAGAAGGAGAAAGGAGAAGAAGAAGAAGAAGCAGCTATGAGGAGGAGGAGGAGGGATTTCAATATGGAAAAAAGAAAGAAAGAAGAAGAAGAGAAAAAGGAAGAATGAAAGGAAGGAGAAAGAAGAGGAAGTATTTCCATTTGGAAAAGAAGAAGAAGAAGAATAAAGAAGAAGAAGAAGAAATAAATGAAGAAGAAGAAGAAATAAAGAAGAAGAAGAAGAAGAAGTAAAGAAGAAGAAATAAAGAAGAAGAAGAAGAAATAAAGAAGAAGAAGAAGAAGAAATGAAGAAGAAGAAATAAAGAAAAGTGAAGGATGAAGAGGAGGAGGTTTTTCCATTTGGAAAAGAAGAAAGGAGAAGAATAAAGCAGTAGCAGGAGGAGGAGGAGGAGAGCTTTTCAATATGGAAAAAAGAAAGAAGAAGAAGAAAAAGAAGGAGAAAGAAGAGTAGGGTTTTCCGTTTGGAAAAGAAGAAAGGAGAAAAAGAAGAAGGTGGAGGAGGAGGAGCAGAACGAGCAGGAGGAGGAAGGTTTTCAACCAGAAAAAGAAGAAAGGAGAAGAAGGAGATGAAGGAGAAGAAGAAGAAGAAGAGAAGAAGAAGAAGAAGCAGCAGGAGGAGGACTAGGAGGGTTTTCAATATGGAAAAAAGAAAGAGAGAAGAAGAATAGAAGAAGAAGAAGAAAAGGAAGGAGGAAGAGGAGGAGGTTTTTTCCATTTGGAAAAGAAGAAAGGAGAAGAACCAGGAGAAGCAGCAGAAGGAGGAGGTGTTTCAACATAGAAAAAAGAAAGAAAGAAGAAGAGAAGAAGAAGAAGAAAAGGAAGGGGGAAGAGGAGGAGGTGTTTCCATTTGGAAAAGAAGTAAGGAGAAGAAGAAGAAGTAGAAAAAGAAGAAGTAGAAGAAGAAGTGAAGAAGAAATAGCTAGTTAGCAGGAGGAGGAGGGTTTTCAATATGAAAAAAAAGAAAGAAGAAGAGAAGAAGAAGAAGAAAAAGGAAGCAGGAAGAGGAGGAGGTTATTCAATTTGGAAAAGAAGAAAGGAGAAGAAAAAGATGTAGAAAAAGAAGAAGAAGAAGAAGTGAAGAAGAAGATAGCTGCAGCAGGAGGAGGAGGAGGAGGGTTTTCAATATGGAAAAAGAAAGAAAGAAGAAGAAGAGAAAAAGAAGAGTAGGAATGGGAAAGAAAGGAGGTTTTTTCCATTTGGAAAAGAATAAAGGAGATGAATAAGAAGTCGAAAAAGGAGAAAAAAAGAAGAAGAAGTGAAGAAGAATAGCTAGCAGCTGGAGGAGGAGGAGGGTTTTCAGTATGGAAAAAAGAAAGAAAGAAGAAGAGGAAAAGAAGAAGAAAAGGAAGGAGGAAGAGGAGGAGGTTTTTTCCATCTCGGAAAAGAAGAAAGGAGAAGAAGAAGAAGAAGCACCAGGAGGAGGGGAAGGAGAGTTTTCATATGGAAAAAAGAAGAAAGAAGAAGAAGAGAAGAAGAAGAAGAAAAGGAAGGAGGAAGAGAAGTAGGTTTTTTCCATTTGGAGAAGGAGAAAGGAGAAGAAGAAGAAGAAGCAGCAGGAGGAGGAGGAGGAGGGATTTCAATATGGAAAAAAGAAAGAAAGAAGAAGAAGAGAAAAAGAAGAAGGAAAGGAAGGAGAAAGAAGAGGAAGTATTTCCATTTGGAAAAAGAAGAAGAAGAAGAAGAAGAAGAAGAAATAAAGAAGAAGAAGAAGAAATAAAGAAGAAGAAGAAGAAGAAGAAGAAGAAGAAGAAGAAGAAGAAGAAGAAGAAGAGAATAAGAGGAAGCAGTATGAGGAGGAGAAGGAGGTATTTTAATATGGAAAAAAGAAAGAAAGAAGAAGAAGGAAGAAGAAGAAGAAAAGGAAGGAGGAAGAGGAGGAGGTTTTTCCATTTGGAAAAGAAGAAAGGAGAAGATGAAGAAGAAGTAGAAAAAAAAGAAGAAGAACTGAAGAAGAGGAAGCAGCAGGAGGAGGAGAAGGAGGTATTTTAATATGGAAAAAAGAAGGAAAGAAGAAGAAGGGAAGAAGAAGAAGAAAAGGAAGGAGGAAGAGGAGGAGGTTTTTCCCATCTCGAAAAGAAGGAAGGAGAAGAAGAAGAAGAAGCACCTGGAGGAGGGGAAGGAGAGTTTTCATATGGAAAAAAGAAGAAAGAAGAAGAAGAGAAGAAGAAGAAGAAAAGGAAGGAGGAAGAGAAGTAGGTTTTTTCCATTTGGAGAAGGAGAAAGGAGAAGAAGAAGAAGAAGCTAGTTATGAGGAGGAGGAGGAGGGATTTCAACATGGAAAAAAGAAAGAAAGAAGAAGAAGAGAAAAGGAAGAATGAAAGGAAGGAGAAAGAAGAGGAAGTATTTCCATTTGGGAAAAGAAGAAGAAGAAGAAGAAGAAGAAGAAATAAAGAAGAAATAAATAAAGAAATAAATAAATGAAATGAAGAAGATAGAAGAAGAAGAAGAAGAAGAAGAAGAAGAAGAAGTAAATGAAGAAGAAGAAGAAATAAATAATAGAAGAAATGAAGAAGAAGAAATAAAGAAGAAGAAAAAGTGAAGGATGAAGAGGAGGAGGTTTTTCCATTTGGAAAAGAAGAAAGGAGAAGAAATAGCTAGTAGCAGGAGGAGGAGGAGGAGAGTTTTCAATATGGAAAAAAAGAAAGAAGAAGAAGAAAAAGAAGGAGAAAGAAGAGTAGGGTTTTCCGTTTGGAAAAGAAGAAAGGAGAAAAAGAAGAAGGTGGAGGAGGAGGAGCAGAACGAGCAGGAGGAGGAAGGTTTTCAATCAGAAAAAGAAGAAAGGAGAAGAAGGAGATGAAGGAGAAGAAGAAGAAGAAGAGAAGAAGAAGAAGAAGCAGCAGGAGGAGGACTAGGAGGGTTTTCAATATGGAAAAAAGAAAGAGAGAAGAAGAATAGAAGAAGTAGAAGAAAATGAAGGAGGAAGAGGAGGAGGTTTTTCCATTTGGAAAAGAAGAAAGGAATAGAAGAAGTAGAAAAAGAAGAAGAAGAAGAAGAAGAAGAAGAAGAAGAAGAAGAAGAAGAAGAAGAAGAAGAAGAAATAATAAATAAGAAGAAATAGAAGAAATAAAGAAGAAGAAGAAGAAGAAGAAGAAGAATAAAAAGGAAGGAGGAAGAGGAGGAGGTTTTTCCATTTGGAAAAGAAGAAAGGAGAAGAAGATAGCAGTAGCAGGAGGAGGAGGAGGAGAGTCTTTCAATATGGAAAAAAGAAAGAAGAAGAAGAAAAAGAAGGAGAAAGAAGAGTAGGGTTTTCCGTTTGGAAAAGAAGAAAGGAGAAAAAGAAGAAGGTGGAGGAGGAGGAGCAGAACGAGCAGGAGGAGGAAGGTTTTCAACCAGAAAAAGAAGAAAGGAGAAGAAGGAGATGAAGGAGAAGAAGAAGAAGAAGAGAAGAAGAAGAAGAAGCAGCAGGAGGAGGACTAGGAGGGTTTTCAATATGGAAAAAAAGAAAGAGAGAAGAAGAATAGAAGAAGAAGAAGAAAAGGAAGGAGGAAGAGGAGGAGGTTTTTTCCATTTGGAAAAGAAGAAAGGAGAAGAACCAGGAGAAGCAGCAGAAGGAGGAGGTGTTTCAATATAGAAAAAAGAAAGAAAGAAGAAGAGAAGAAGAAGAAGAAAAGGAAGGGGGAAGAGGAGGAGGTGTTTCCATTTGGAAAAGAAGTAAGGAGAAGAAGAAGAAGTAGAAAAAGAAGAAGTAGAAGAAGAAGTGAAGAAGAAATAGCTGTTAGCAGGAGGAGGAGGGTTTTCAACATGAAAAAAAGAAAGAAGAAGAGAAGAAGAAGAAGAAAAGGAAGCAGGAAGAGGAGGAGGTTATTCAATTTGGAAAAGAAGAAAGGAGAAGAAAAAGATGTAGAAAAAGAAGAAGAAGAAGAAGTGAAGAAGAAGATAGCTGTAGCAGGAGGAGGAGGAGGAGGGTTTTCAATATGGAAAAAAGAAAGAAAGAAGAAGAAGAGAAAAAGAAGAGTAGGAATGGGAAAGAAAGGAGGTTTTTTCCATTTGGAAAAGAATAAAGGAGATGAATAAGAAGTCTAAAAAGGAGAAAAAAAGAAGAAGAAGTGAAGAAGAATAGCTAGCAGCTGGAGGAGGAGGAGGGTTTTCAGTATGGAAAAAGAAAGAAAGAAGAAGAGGAAAAGAAGAAGAAAAGGAAGGAGGAAGAGGAGGAGGTTTTTTCCATCTCGGAAAAGAAGAAAGGAGAAGAAGAAGAAGAAGCAACCAGGAGGAGGGGAAGGAGAGTTTTCATATGGAAAAAAGAAGAAAGAAGAAGAAGAGAAGAAGAAGAAGAAAAGGAAGGAGGAAGAGAAGTAGGTTTTTTCCATTTGGAGAAGGAGAAAGGAGAAGAAGAAGAAGAAGCAGCTATGAGGAGGAGGAGGATGGATTTCAACATGGAAAAAGAAAGAAAGAAGAAGAAGAGAAAAAGAAGAAGGAAAGGAAGGAGAAAGAAGAGGAAGTATTTCATTTGGAAAAGAAGAAGAAGAAGAAGAAGAAGAAGAAATAAATAATAAAGAAATGAAGAAGAAGAAATAAAGAAGAAGAAGAAGAAGAAATGAAGAAATGAAGAAGAAGAAATAAAGAAGAAGAAGAGAATAAGAGGAAGCAGTATGAGGAGGAGAAGGAGGTATTTTAATATGGAAAAAAGAAAGAAAGAAGAAGAAGGGAAGAAGAAGAAGAAAAAGGAAGGAGGAAGAGGAGGAGGTTTTTCCATTTGGAAAAGAAGAAAGGAGAAGATGAAGAAGAAGTAGAAAAAAAGAAGAAGAACTGAAGAAGAGGAAGCAGCAGGAGGAGGAGAAGGAGGTATTTTAATATGGAAAAAAGAAGGAAAGAAGAAGAAGGGAAGAAGAAGAAGAAAAGGAAGGAGGAAGAGGAGGAGGTTTTTCCATTCGGAAAAGAAGGAAGGAGAAGAAGAAGAAGAAGCACCTGGAGGAGGGGAAGGAGAGTTTTCATATGGAAAAAAAGAAGAAAGAAGAAGAAGAGAAGAAGAAGAAGAAAAGGAAGGAGGAAGAGAAGTAGGTTTTTTCCATTTGGAGAAGGAGAAAGGAGAAGAAGAAGAAGAAGCAGCTATGAGGAGGAGGAGGAGGGATTTCAACATGGAAAAAGAAAGAAAGAAGAAGAAGAGAAAAAGGAAGAAGGAAAGGAAGGAGAAAGAAGAGGAAGCATTTCTATTTGGAAAAGAAGAAGAAGAAGAAGAAGAAGAAGAAATAATAAATAGAAATGAAGAAGAAATAAAGAAGAAGAAATAAATAAAGAAGAAGAAGAAATAAAGAAGAAGAAGAAGAAGAAATAATAAATAATAGAAGAAATAAATAAAGAAGAAGAAATAAATGAAGAAGAAGAAGAAATGAAGAAATAAATAGCAATGAAGGAGGAAGAGGAGGAGGTTTTTCCATCTGGAAAAGAAGAAAGGAGAAGAAGATAGCTAGTAGCAGGAGGAGGAGGAGGAGAGTTTTCAATATGGAAAAAAGAAAGAAGAAGAAGAAAAAGAAGGAGAAAGAAGAGTAGGGTTTTCCGTTTGGAAAAGAAGAAAGGAGAAAAAGAAGAAGGTGGAGGAGGAGGAGCAGAACGAGCAGGAGGAGGAAGGTTTTCAACCAGAAAAAGAAGAAAGGAGAAGAAGGAGATGAAGGAGAAGAAGAAGAAGAAGAGAAGAAGAAGAAGAAGCAGCAGGAGGAGGACTAGGAGGGTTTTCAATATGGAAAAAAGAAAGAGAGAAGAAGAATAGAAGAAGAAGAAGAAAAGGAAGGAGGAAGAGGAGGAGGTTTTTTCCATTTGGAAAAGAAGAAAGGAGAAGAACCAGGAGAAGCAGCAGAAGGAGGAGGTGTTTCAATATAGAAAAAGAAAGAAAGAAGAAGAGAAGAAGAAGAAGAAAAGGAAGGGGGAAGAGGAGGAGGTGTTTCCATTTGGAAAAGAAGTAAGGAGAAGAAGAAGAAGTAGAAAAAGAAGAAGTAGAAGAAGAAGTGAAGAAGAAATAGCTGTTAGCAGGAGGAGGAGTGGTTTTCAATATGAAAAAAAAAGAAAGAAGAAGAGAAGAAGAAGAAGAAAAGGAAGCAGGAAGAGGAGGAGGTTATTCAATTTGGAAAAGAAGAAAGGAGAAGAAAAAGATGTAGAAAAAGAAGAAGAAGAAGAAGTGAAGAAGAAGAAGCAGCAGCAGGAGGAGGAGGAGGAGGGTTTTCAATATGGAAAAAGAAAGAAAGAAGAAGAAGAGAAAAAGAAGAGTAGGAATGGGAAAGAAAGGAGGTTTTTTCCATTTGGAAAAGAATAAAGGAGATGAATAAGAAGTCGAAAAAGGAGAAAAAAAGAAGAAGAAGTGAAGAAGAATAGCTAGCAGCTGGAGGAGGAGGAGGGTTTTCAGTATGGAAAAAGAAAGAAAGAAGAAGAGGAAAAGAAGAAGAAAAGGAAGGAGGAAGAGGAGGAGGTTTTTCCATCTCGAAAAGAAGAAAGGAGAAGAAGAAGAAGAAGCAACCAGGAGGAGGGGAAGGAGAGTTTTCATATGGAAAAAAGAAGAAAGAAGAAGAAGAGAAGAAGAAGAAGAAAAGGAAGGAGGAAGAGAAGTAGGTTTTTCCATTTGGAGAAGGAGAAAGGAGAAGAAGAAGAAGAAGCAGCTATGAGGAGGAGGAGGATGGGATTTCAACATGGAAAAAGAAAGAAAGAAGAAGAAGAGAAAAAGAAGAATGGAAAGGAAGGAGAAAGAAGAGGAAGTATTTCCATTTGGAAAAAGAAGAAGAAGAAGAAGAAGAAGAAGAAATGAAGAAGAAGAAGAAGAAATAAATGAAGAAGAAGAAGAAGAAATGAAGAAGAAATAAAGAAGAAGAAGAAGTAAATAAAGAAGAGAATAAGAGGAAGCAGCTATGATGAGGAGAAGGAGGTATTTTAATATGGAAAAAAGAAAGAAAGAAGAAGAAGGGAAGAAGAAGAAGAAAAGGAAGGAGGAAGAGGAGGAGGTTTTTTCCATTTGGGAAAAGAAGAAAGGAGAAGATGAAGAAGAAGTAGAAAAAAAGAAGAAGAACTGAAGAAGAGGAAGCAGCAGGAGGAGGAGAAGGAGGTATTTTAATATGGAAAAAAGAAGGAAAGAAGAAGAAGGGAAGAAGAAGAAGAAAAGGAAGGAGGAAGAGGAGGAGGTTTTTTCCATCTGAAAAGAAGGAAGGAGAAGAAGAAGAAGAAGCACCTGGAGGAGGGGAAGGAGAGTTTTCATATGGAAAAAAAGAAGAAAGAAGAAGAAGAGAAGAAGAAGAAGAAAAGGAAGGAGGAAGAGAAGTAGGTTTTTCCATCTGGAGAAGGAGAAAGGAGAAGAAGAAGAAGATAGCTGTTATGAGGAGGAGGAGGAGGGATTTCAACATGGAAAAAAGAAAGAAAGAAGAAGAAGAGAAAAATGAAGAATGAAAGGAAGGAGAAAGAAGAGGAAGCATTTCTCATTTGGAAAAGAAGAAGAAGAAATAAAGATAGAAGAAATAAGATAGAAGAAGAAGAAGTAAATAAAGATAGAATAAAGAAGAAGAAATAAATAAAGAAGAAGAAGAAAATAAAGAAGAAGAAGAAATAAATAAAGAAGAAGAAGAAGAAGAAATAAAGAAGAAGAAGAAGAAGAAAAGGAAGGAGGAAGAGGAGGAGGTTTCTTTCCATTTGGAAAAGAAGAAAGGAGAAGAATAGCTAGTAGCAGGAGGAGGAGGAGGAGAGTTTTCAATATGGAAAAAGAAAGAAGAAGAAGAAAAAGAAGGAGAAAGAAGAGTAGGGTTTTCCGTTTGGAAAAGAAGAAAGGAGAAAAAGAAGAAGGTGGAGGAGGAGGAGCAGAACGAGCAGGAGGAGGAAGGTTTTCAATCAGAAAAAGAAGAAAGGAGAAGAAGGAGATGAAGGAGAAGAAGAAGAAGAAGAGAAGAAGAAGAAGAAGCAGCAGGAGGAGGACTAGGAGGGTTTTCAATATGGAAAAAAGAAAGAGAGAAGAAGAATAGAAGAAGAAGAAGAAAAGGAAGGAGGAAGAGGAGGAGGTTTTTTCCATTTGGAAAAGAAGAAAGGAGAAGAACCAGGAGAAGCAGCAGAAGGAGGAGGTGTTTCAATATAGAAAAAGAAAGAAAGAAGAAGAGAAGAAGAAGAAGAAAAAGGAAGGAGGAAGAGGAGGAGGTGTTTCCATTTGGAAAAGAAGTAAGGAGAAGAAGAAGAAGTAGAAAAAGAAGAAGTAGAAGAAGAAGTGAAGAAGAATAGCTAGCTAGCAGGAGGAGGAGGGTTTTCAATATGAAAAAAAAGAAAGAAGAAGAGAAGAAGAAGAAGAAAAGGAAGCAGGAAGAGGAGGAGGTTATTCAATTTGGAAAAGAAGAAAGGAGAAGAAAAAGATGTAGAAAAAGAAGAAGAAGAAGAAGTGAAGAAGAATAGCAGTTGCAGGAGGAGGAGGAGGAGGGTTTTCAATATGGAAAAAAGAAAGAAAGAAGAAGAAGAGAAAAAGAAGAGTAGGAATGGGAAAGAAAGGAGGTTTTTCCATTTGGAAAAGAATAAAGGAGATGAATAAGAAGTCTAAAAAAGGAGAAAAAAGAAGAAGAAGTGAAGAAGAAGTAGCAGCAGCTGGAGGAGGAGGAGGGTTTTCAGTATGGAAAAAGAAAGAAAGAAGAAGAGGAAAAGAAGAAGAAAAGGAAGGAGGAAGAGGAGGAGGTTTTTTCCATCTCGAAAAGAAGAAAGGAGAAGAAGAAGAAGAAGCAACCAGGAGGAGGGGAAGGAGAGTTTTCATATGGAAAAAAGAAGAAAGAAGAAGAAGAGAAGAAGAAGAAGAAAAGGAAGGAGGAAGAGAAGTAGGTTTTTCCATTTGGAGAAGGAGAAAGGAGAAGAAGAAGAAGAAGCAGCTATGAGGAGGAGGAGGAGGGATTTCAATATGGAAAAAGAAAGAAAGAAGAAGAAGAGAAAAAGAAGAAGGAAAGGAAGGAGAAAGAAGAGGAAGTATTTCTATTTGGAAAAAGAAGAAGAAGAAGAAGAAGAAGAAGAAGAAGAAGAAGAAGAAGAAGAAGAAGAAGAAGAAGAAGAAATAAAGAAGAAGAATAAAGAAGAATAAAGAATAAAGAAGAAGAAGAAGAAGAAATAAAGAAGAAGAAGAAGAAGAAGAAAAGGAAGGAGGAAGAGGAGGAGGTTTTTCCATTTGGATAAGTAGAAAGGAGAAGAAGAAGCAGTAGCAGGAGGAGGAGGAGGAGAGTTTTCAATATGGAAAAAAGAAAGAAGAAGAAGAAAAATGAAGGAGAAAGAAGAGTAGGGTTTTCCGTTTGGAAAAGAAGAAAGGAGAAAAAGAAGAAGGTGGAGGAGGAGGAGCAGAACGAGCAGGAGGAGGAAGGTTTTCAATCAGAAAAAGAAGAAAGGAGAAGAAGGAGATGAAGGAGAAGAAGAAGAAGAAGAGAAGAAGAAGAAGAAGCAGCAGGAGGAGGACTAGGAGGGTTTTCAATATGGAAAAAAGAAAGAGAGAAGAAGAATAGAAGAAGAAGAAGAAAAGGAAGGAGGAAGAGGAGGAGGTTTTTTCCATTTGGAAAAGAAGAAAGGAGAAGAACCAGGAGAAGCAGCAGAAGGAGGAGGTGTTTCAACATAGAAAAAGAAAGAAAGAAGAAGAGAAGAAGAAGAAGAAAAGGAAGGAGGAAGAGGAGGAGGTGTTTCCATTTGGAAAAGAAGTAAGGAGAAGAAGAAGAAGTAGAAAAAGAAGAAGTAGAAGAAGAAGTGAAGAAGAAATAGCTGTTAGCAGGAGGAGGAGGGTTTTCAATATGAAAAAAAAGAAAGAAGAAGAGAAGAAGAAGAAGAAAAGGAAGCAGGAAGAGGAGGAGGTTATTCAATTTGGAAAAGAAGAAAGGAGAAGAAAAAGATGTAGAAAAAAGAAGAAGAAGAAGAAGTGAAGAAGAAGAAGCTAGCAGTAGGAGGAGGAGGAGGAGGGTTTTCAATATGGAAAAAGAAAGAAAGAAGAAGAAGAGAAAAAGAAGAGTAGGAATGGGAAAGAAAGGAGGTTTTTTCCATTTGGAAAAGAATAAAGGAGATGAATAAGAAGTCTAAAAGGAGAAAAAAAGAAGAAGAAGTGAAGAAGAAATAGCTAGCAGCTGGAGGAGGAGGAGGGTTTTCAGTATGGAAAAAGAAAGAAAGAAGAAGAGGAAAAGAAGAAGAAAAGGAAGGAGGAAGAGGAGGAGGTTTTTCCATCTGGAAAAGAAGAAAGGAGAAGAAGAAGAAGAAGCACCAGGAGGAGGGGGAAGGAGAGTTTCATATGGAAAAAAGAAGAAAGAAGAAGAAGAGAAGAAGAAGAAGAAAAGGAAGGAGGAAGAGAAGTAGGTTTTTCCCATTTGGAGAAGGAGAAAGGAGAAGAAGAAGAAATAGAAGCTATATGATGAGGAGGATGGATTTCAATATGGAAAAAGAAAGAAAGAAGAAGAAGAGAAAAGAAGAATGAAAGGAAGGAGAAAGAAGAGGAAGTATTTCTATCTGGGAAAAGAAGAAGAAGAAGAAGAAGAAGAAGAAGAATAAAGAAGAAGAAATGAAGAAGAAGAAATAAAGAAGAAGAAGAAGAAATGAAGAAGAAGAAGAAGAAGAATAAGAAGAAGAAGAAGAAGAAGAAGAAGAAGAAGAAAAAGGAAGGATGAAGAGGAGGAGGTTTTTTCCATCTGGAAAAGAAGAAAGGAGAAGAAGAAGCAGTAGCAGGAGGAGGAGGAGGAGAGTTTTCAATATGGAAAAAAGAAAGAAGAAGAAGAAAAAGAAGGAGAAAGAAGAGTAGGGTTTTCCGTTTGGAAAAGAAGAAAGGAGAAAAAGAAGAAGGTGGAGGAGGAGGAGCAGAACGAGCAGGAGGAGGAAGGTTTTCAATCAGAAAAAGAAGAAAGGAGAAGAAGGAGATGAAGGAGAAGAAGAAGAAGAAGAGAAGAAGAAGAAGAAGCAGCAGGAGGAGGACTAGGAGGGTTTTCAATATGGAAAAAAGAAAGAGAGAAGAAGAATAGAAGAAGAAGAAGAAAAAGGAAGGAGGAAGAGGAGGAGGTTTTTTCCATTTGGAAAAAGAAGAAAGGAGAAGAACCAGGAGAAGCAGCAGAAGGAGGAGGTGTTTCAACATAGAAAAAGAAAGAAAGAAGAAGAGAAGAAGAAGAAGAAAAGGAAGGAGGGAAGAGGAGGAGGTGTTTCCATTTGGAAAAGAAGTAAGGAGAAGAAGAAGAAGTAGAAAAAAGAAGAAGTAGAAGAAGAAGTGAAGAAGAATAGCTGTTAGCAGCAGGAGGAGGAGGGTTTTCAATATGAAAAAAAGAAAGAAGAAGAGAAGAAGAAGAAGAAAAGGAAGCAGGAAGAGGAGGAGGTTATTCAATTTGGAAAAGAAGAAAGGAGAAGAAAAAGATGTAGAAAAAGAAGAAGAAGAAGAAGTGAAGAAGAATAGCTGTTAGCAGGAGGAGGAGGAGGAGGGTTTTCAATATGGAAAAAGAAAGAAAGAAGAAGAAGAGAAAAAGAAGAGTAGGAATGGGAAAGAAAGGAGGTTTTTTCCATTTGGAAAAGAATAAAGGAGATGAATAAGAAGTCTAAAAAGGAGAAAAAAAGAAGAAGAAGTGAAGAAGAATAGCTAGCAGCTGGAGGAGGAGGAGGGTTTTCAGTATGGAAAAAAGAAAGAAAGAAGAAGAGGAAAAGAAGAAGAAAAGGAAGGAGGAAGAGGAGGAGGTTTTTTCCATCTCGAAAAGAAGAAAGGAGAAGAAGAAGAAGAAGCAACCAGGAGGAGGGGAAGGAGAGTTTTCATATGGAAAAAAAGAAGAAAGAAGAAGAAGAGAAGAAGAAGAAGAAAAAGGAAGGAGGAAGAGAAGTAGGTTTTTCCATTTGGAGAAGGAGAAAGGAGAAGAAGAAGAAGAAGCTAGCTATGAGGAGGAGGAGGAGGGATTTCAATATGGAAAAAAGAAAGAAAGAAGAAGAAGAGAAAAAGAAGAAGGAAAGGAAGGAGAAAGAAGAGGAAGCATTTCCATTTGGGAAAAAGAAGAAGAAGAAGAAGAAGAAGAAGAAGAAGAAGAAGAAGAAGAAGAAGAAGAAGATAGAAGAAGAAGAAGAAGAAGAAGAAGAAGATAGAAGAAGAAGAAGAAGAAGAAATAAATAAAGAAGAAGAAGAAGAAAAATGAAGGAGGAAGAGGAGGAGGTTTTTCCATTTGGAAAAGAAGAAAGGAGAAGAAAAAGCTAGTAGTAGGAGGAGGAGGAGGAGAGTTTTCAATATGGAAAAAAGAAAGAAGAAGAAGAAAAAGAAGGAGAAAGAAGAGTAGGGTTTTCCGTTTGGAAAAGAAGAAAGGAGAAAAAGAAGAAGGTGGAGGAGGAGGAGCAGAACGAGCAGGAGGAGGAAGGTTTTCAATCAGAAAAAGAAGAAAGGAGAAGAAGGAGATGAAGGAGAAGAAGAAGAAGAAGAGAAGAAGAAGAAGAAGCAGCAGGAGGAGGACTAGGAGGGTTTTTCAATATGGAAAAAAGAAAGAGAGAAGAAGAATAGAAGAAGAAGAAGAAAAGGAAGGAGGAAGAGGAGGAGGTTTTTTCCATTTGGAAAAGAAGAAAGGAGAAGAACCAGGAGAAGCAGCAGAAGGAGGAGGTGTTTCAATATAGAAAAAAGAAAGAAAGAAGAAGAGAAGAAGAAGAAGAAAAGGAAGGAGGAAGAGGAGGAGGTGTTTCCATTTGGAAAAGAAGTAAGGAGAAGAAGAAGAAGTAGAAAAAAGAAGAAGTAGAAGAAGAAGTGAAGAAGAAATAGCTAGCAGCAGGAGGAGGAGGGTTTTCAATATGAAAAAAAAAGAAAGAAGAAGAGAAGAAGAAGAAGAAAAGGAAGCAGGAAGAGGAGGAGGTTATTCAATTTGGAAAAGAAGAAAGGAGAAGAAAAAGATGTAGAAAAAGAAGAAGAAGAAGAAGTGAAGAAGAATAGCAGTTAGCAGGAGGAGGAGGAGGAGGGTTTTCAATATGGAAAAAGAAAGAAAGAAGAAGAAGAGAAAAAGAAGAGTAGGAATGGGAAAGAAAGGAGGTTTTTTCCATTTGGAAAAGAATAAAGGAGATGAATAAGAAGTCGAAAAAGGAGAAAAAAAGAAGAAGAAGTGAAGAAGAAATAGCTAGCAGCTGGAGGAGGAGGAGGGCTTTTCAGTATGGGAAAAAGAAAGAAAGAAGAAGAGGAAAAGAAGAAGAAAAGGAAGGAGGAAGAGGAGGAGGTTTTTCCATTCGGAAAAGAAGAAAGGAGAAGAAGAAGAAGAAGCAACCAGGAGGAGGGGAAGGAGAGTTTTCATATGGAAAAAAGAAGAAAGAAGAAGAAGAGAAGAAGAAGAAGAAAAGGAAGGAGGAAGAGAAGTAGGTTTTTCCATTTGGAGAAGGAGAAAGGAGAAGAAGAAGAAGAAGTAGCTATGAGGAGGAGGAGGAGGGATTTCAATATGGAAAAAGAAAGAAAGAAGAAGAAGAGAAAAAGAAGAAGGAAAGGAAGGAGAAAGAAGAGGAAGTATTTCCATCTGGAAAAAGAAGAAGAAGAAATGAAGAAGAAGAAGAAGAAGAAGAAATGAAGAAGAAGAAGAAGAAGAAGAAGAAGAAATAAATAAGAAGAAGAAGAAGAAGAAATAAAGAAGAAGAAGAAGAAGAAGAAATAAAGAAGAAATAAAGAAGAAAAGGAAGGAGTGAAGAGGAGGAGGTTTTTTCCATTTGGAAAAGAAGAAAGGAGAAGAAATAGCAGTAGCAGGAGGAGGAGGAGGAGAGCTTTTCAATATGGAAAAAGAAAGAAGAAGAAGAAAAAGAAGGAGAAAGAAGAGTAGGGTTTTCCGTTTGGAAAAGAAGAAAGGAGAAAAAGAAGAAGGTGGAGGAGGAGGAGCAGAACGAGCAGGAGGAGGAAGGTTTTCAACCAGAAAAAGAAGAAAGGAGAAGAAGGAGATGAAGGAGAAGAAGAAGAAGAAGAGAAGAAGAAGAAGAAGCAGCAGGAGGAGGACTAGGAGGGTTTTCAATATGGAAAAAAGAAAGAGAGAAGAAGAATAGAAGAAGAAGAAGAAAAGGAAGGAGGAAGAGGAGGAGGTTTTTTCCATTTGGAAAAGAAGAAAGGAGAAGAACCAGGAGAAGCAGCAGAAGGAGGAGGTGTTTCAATATAGAAAAAAGAAAGAAAGAAGAAGAGAAGAAGAAGAAGAAAAGGAAGGGAGGGAAGAGGAGGAGGTGTTTCCATTTGGAAAAGAAGTAAGGAGAAGAAGAAGAAGTAGAAAAAGAAGAAGTAGAAGAAGAAGTGAAGAAGAATAGCTGTTAGCTAGGAGGAGGAGGGTTTTCAATATGAAAAAAAGAAAGAAGAAGAGAAGAAGAAGAAGAAAAGGAAGCAGGAAGAGGAGGAGGTTATTCAATTTGGAAAAGAAGAAAGGAGAAGAAAAAGATGTAGAAAAAGAAGAAGAAGAAGAAGTGAAGAAGAATAGCAGCAGCAGCAGGAGGAGGAGGAGGAGGGTTTTCAATATGGAAAAAAGAAAGAAAGAAGAAGAAGAGAAAAAGAAGAGTAGGAATGGGAAAGAAAGGAGGTTTTTTCCATTTGGAAAAGAATAAAGGAGATGAATAAGAAGTCTAAAAAGGAGAAAAAAAAGAAGAAGAAGTGAAGAAGAATAGCTAGCAGCTGGAGGAGGAGGAGGGTTTTCAGTATGGAAAAAGAAAGAAAGAAGAAGAGGAAAAGAAGAAGAAAAGGAAGGAGGAAGAGGAGGAGGTTTTTTCCATCTCGAAAAGAAGAAAGGAGAAGAAGAAGAAGAAGCAACCAGGAGGAGGGGGAAGGAGAGTTTTCATATGGAAAAAAAGAAGAAAGAAGAAGAAGAGAAGAAGAAGAAGAAAAGGAAGGAGGAAGAGAAGTAGGTTTTTTCCATTTGGAGAAGGAGAAAGGAGAAGAAGAAGAAGTAGCTAGCAGGAGGAGGAGGAGGAGGGATTTCAATATGGAAAAAAGAAAGAAAGAAGAAGAAGAGAAAAAGAAGAAGGAAAGGAAGGAGAAAGAAGAGGAAGCATTTCCATTTGGAAAAGAAGAAGAAGAAGAAGAAGAAGAAGAAGAAGAAATAAAGAAGTAAATAAATAAAGAAGAAGAAGAAGAAGAAGAAGATAGAAGAAGTAAAGAAGAAGAAGAAGAAGAGAATAAGAGGAAGCAGCAGGAGGAGGAGAAGGAGGTATTTTAATATGGAAAAAAGAAAGAAAGAAGAAGAAGGAAGAAGAAGAAGAAAAGGAAGGAGGAAGAGGAGGAGGTTTTTCCATTTGGAAAAGAAGAAAGGAGAAGATGAAGAAGAAGTAGAAAAAAAAGAAGAAGAACTGAAGAAGAGGAAGCAGCAGGAGGAGGAGAAGGAGGTATTTTAATATGGAAAAAAAGAAGGAAAGAAGAAGAAGGGAAGAAGAAGAAGAAAAGGAAGGAGGAAGAGGAGGAGGTTTTTTCCATCTCGGAAAAGAAGGAAGGAGAAGAAGAAGAAGAAGCACCTGGAGGAGGGGAAGGAGAGTTTTCATATGGAAAAAAGAAGAAAGAAGAAGAAGAGAAGAAGAAGAAGAAAAGGAAGGAGGAAGAGAAGTAGGTTTTTTCCATTTGGAGAAGGAGAAAGGAGAAGAAGAAGAATAGCTGTTATGAGGAGGAGGAGGAGGGATTTCAATATGGAAAAAAGAAAGAAAGAAGAAGAAGAGAAAAGGAAGAATGAAAGGAAGGAGAAAGAAGAGGAAGCATTTCCATCTGGAAAAGAAGAAGAAGAAGAAGAAGAAGAAGAAGAAGAAATAAAGAAATAAGAAATAAAGAAGAAGAAGAAGAAGAAGAAGAAGAAATAAAGTAAATGAAATAAAGAAGAAGAAGAAATAAAGAAATAATAAAGAAGAAGTAAATAAAGAAGAAGAAGTAAATAAATAATGAAGAAGAAGAAAATGAAGGATGAAGAGGAGGAGGTTTTTCCATCTGGAAAAGAAGAAAGGAGAAGAAATAGCAGTAGCAGGATGGAGGAGGAGGAGAGTTTTCAATATGGAAAAAAGAAAGAAGAAGAAGAAAAAGAAGGAGAAAGAAGAGTAGGGTTTTCCGCTTTGGAAAAGAAGAAAGGAGAAAAAGAAGAAGGTGGAGGAGGAGGAGCAGAACGAGCAGGAGGAGGAAGGTTTTCAATCAGAAAAAGAAGAAAGGAGAAGAAGGAGATGAAGGAGAAGAAGAAGAAGAAGAGAAGAAGAAGAAGAAGCAGCAGGAGGAGGACTAGGAGGGTTTTCAATATGGAAAAAAGAAAGAGAGAAGAAGAATAGAAGAAGAAGAAGAAAATGAAGGAGGAAGAGGAGGAGGTTTTTCCATTTGGAAAAGAAGAAAGGAATAGAAGAAGTAGAAGAAGAAGAAGAAGAAGAAGAAGATAGAAGAAGAAGAAGAAGAAGAAGAAGAAGAAGAAATAAATGAAGAAGAAATAAATGAAGAAGAAGTAAAGAAGAAGAAGAAGAAATAAAGAAATAAAAGAAGAAGAAGAAGAAGAAGAAATAGAAGGAGGAAGAGGAGGAGGTTTTTTCCATTTGGAAAAGAAGAAAGGAGAAGAAGAAGCTAGTAGCAGGAGGAGGAGGAGGAGAGTTTTCAATATGGAAAAAAGAAAGAAGAAGAAGAAAAAGAAGGAGAAAGAAGAGTAGGGTTTTCCGTTTGGAAAAGAAGAAAGGAGAAAAAGAAGAAGGTGGAGGAGGAGGAGCAGAACGAGCAGGAGGAGGAAGGTTTTCAACCAGAAAAAGAAGAAAGGAGAAGAAGGAGATGAAGGAGAAGAAGAAGAAGAAGAGAAGAAGAAGAAGAAGCAGCAGGAGGAGGACTAGGAGGGTTTTCAATATGGAAAAAAGAAAGAGAGAAGAAGAATAGAAGAAGAAGAAGAAAAGGAAGGAGGAAGAGGAGGAGGTTTTTTCCATTTGGAAAAGAAGAAAGGAGAAGAACCAGGAGAAGCAGCAGAAGGAGGAGGTGTTTCAATATAGAAAAAAGAAAGAAAGAAGAAGAGAAGAAGAAGAAGAAAAGGAAGGGGGAAGAGGAGGAGGTGTTTCCATTTGGAAAAGAAGTAAGGAGAAGAAGAAGAAGTAGAAAAAGAAGAAGTAGAAGAAGAAGTGAAGAAGAATAGCTGTTAGCAGGAGGAGGAGGGTTTTCAATATGAAAAAAAGAAAGAAGAAGAGAAGAAGAAGAAGAAAAAGGAAGCAGGAAGAGGAGGAGGTTATTCAATTTGGAAAAGAAGAAAGGAGAAGAAAAAGATGTAGAAAAAGAAGAAGAAGAAGAAGTGAAGAAGAAGAAGCAGTAGCAGGAGGAGGAGGAGGAGGGTTTTCAATATGGAAAAAAGAAAGAAAGAAGAAGAAGAGAAAAAGAAGAGTAGGAATGGGAAAGAAAGGAGGTTTTTTCCATTTGGAAAAGAATAAAGGAGATGAATAAGAAGTCTAAAAAGGAGAAAAAAAGAAGAAGAAGTGAAGAAGAAGAAGCTAGCAGCTGGAGGAGGAGGAGGGTTTTCAGTATGGAAAAAAGAAAGAAAGAAGAAGAGGAAAAGAAGAAGAAAAGGAAGGAGGAAGAGGAGGAGGTTTTTTCCATCTCGAAAAGAAGAAAGGAGAAGAAGAAGAAGAAGCAACCAGGAGGAGGGGGAAGGAGAGTTTTCATATGGAAAAAAAGAAGAAAGAAGAAGAAGAGAAGAAGAAGAAGAAAAGGAAGGAGGAAGAGAAGTAGGTTTTTTCCATTTGGAGAAGGAGAAAGGAGAAGAAGAAGAAGTAGCTAGTAGGAGGAGGAGGAGGAGGGATTTCAACATGGAAAAAGAAAGAAAGAAGAAGAAGAGAAAAAGAAGAAGGAAAGGAAGGAGAAAGAAGAGGAAGTATTTCATTTGGAAAAAGAAGAAGAAGAAGAAGAAGAAGAAGAAATGAAGAAGAAGAAGAAGTAAATAAAGAAGAAGAAGAAGAAGAAGAAGAAGAAATAAAGAAGAAGAAGAAGAAGAAGAGAATAAGAGGAAGCAGTATGAGGAGGAGAAGGAGGTATTTTAATATGAAAAAAGAAAGAAAGAAGAAGAAGGGAAGAAGAAGAAGAAAAGGAAGGAGGAAGAGGAGGAGGTTTTTCCATTTGGAAAAGAAGAAAGGAGAAGATGAAGAAGAAGTAGAAAAAATAGAAGAAGAACTGAAGAAGAGGAAGCAGCAGGAGGAGGAGAAGGAGGTATTTTAATATGGAAAAAAGAAGGAAAGAAGAAGAAGGGAAGAAGAAGAAGAAAAGGAAGGAGGAAGAGGAGGAGGTTTTTTCCATCTCGAAAAGAAGGAAGGAGAAGAAGAAGAAGAAGCACCTGGAGGAGGGGAAGGAGAGTTTTCATATGGAAAAAAGAAGAAAGAAGAAGAAGAGAAGAAGAAGAAGAAAAGGAAGGAGGAAGAGAAGTAGGTTTTTTCCATCTGGAGAAGGAGAAAGGAGAAGAAGAAGAAGAAGCTAGCTATGAGGAGGAGGAGGAGGGATTTCAATATGGAAAAAGAAAGAAAGAAGAAGAAGAGAAAAAGAAGAAGGAAAAGTGAAGGAGAAAGAAGAGGAAGTATTTCCATTTGGAAAAAGAAGAAGAAGAAGAAGAAGAAGAAGAAGAAGAAATAAAGAAGAAGAAGAAGAAGAAGAAGAAATAAAGAAGAAGAAGAAGAAGAAGAAGAAGAAGAAGAAGAAATAAAGAAGAAGAAGAAGAAGAAGAAGAAGAAGAAGAAATAAAGAAGAAGAAGAAAAAGGAAGGAGGAAGAGGAGGAGGTTTTTTCCATTTGGAAAAGAAGAAAGGAGAAGAAGAAGCAGTAGCAGGAGGAGGAGGAGGAGAGTTTTCAATATGGAAAAAAGAAAGAAGAAGAAGAAAAAGAAGGAGAAAGAAGAGTAGGGTTTTCCGTTTGGAAAAGAAGAAAGGAGAAAAAGAA
The DNA here is from genome assembly GCF_019186645.2 of Phyllostomus hastatus. Lineage (NCBI taxonomy): Eukaryota > Metazoa > Chordata > Mammalia > Chiroptera > Phyllostomidae > Phyllostomus > Phyllostomus hastatus. Next base: position 17,280,250 of record NW_025333622.1, read on the forward strand.
GAAGGTGGAGGAGGAGGAGCAGAACGAGCAGGAGGAGGAAGGTTTTCAACCAGAAAAAGAAGAAAGGAGAAGAAGGAGATGAAGGAGAAGAAGAAGAAGAAGAGAAGAAGAAGAAGAAGCAGCAGGAGGAGGACTAGGAGGGTTTTCAATATGGAAAAAAGAAAGAGAGAAGAAGAATAGAAGAAGAAGAAGAAAAGGAAGGAGGAAGAGGAGGAGGTTTTTTCCATTTGGAAAAGAAGAAAGGAGAAGAACCAGGAGAAGCAGCAGAAGGAGGAGGTGTTTCAACATAGAAAAAAGAAAGAAAGAAGAAGAGAAGAAGAAGAAGAAAAGGAAGGGGGAAGAGGAGGAGGTGTTTCCATTTGGAAAAGAAGTAAGGAGAAGAAGAAGAAGTAGAAAAAAGAAGAAGTAGAAGAAGAAGTGAAGAAGAAATAGCTAGTAGCAGGAGGAGGAGGGTTTTCAATATGAAAAAAAGAAAGAAGAAGAGAAGAAGAAGAAGAAAAAGGAAGCAGGAAGAGGAGGAGGTTATTCAATTTGGAAAAGAAGAAAGGAGAAGAAAAAGATGTAGAAAAAGAAGAAGAAGAAGAAGTGAAGAAGAAGTAGCTGTTAGCAGGAGGAGGAGGAGGAGGGTTTTCAATATGGAAAAAAGAAAGAAAGAAGAAGAAGAGAAAAAGAAGAGTAGGAATGGGAAAGAAAGGAGGTTTTTTCCATTTGGAAAAGAATAAAGGAGATGAATAAGAAGTCGAAAAAGGAGAAAAAAAGAAGAAGAAGTGAAGAAGAATAGCTAGCAGCTGGAGGAGGAGGAGGGTTTTCAGTATGGAAAAAAGAAAGAAAGAAGAAGAGGAAAAGAAGAAGAAAAGGAAGGAGGAAGAGGAGGAGGTTTTTTCCATCTCGGAAAAGAAGAAAGGAGAAGAAGAAGAAGAAGCAACCAGGAGGAGGGGAAGGAGAGTTTTCATATGGAAAAAAAGAAGAAAGAAGAAGAAGAGAAGAAGAAGAAGAAAAGGAAGGAGGAAGAGAAGTAGGTTTTTCCATTTGGAGAAGGAGAAAGGAGAAGAAGAAGAAGAAGCAGTAGGAGGAGGAGGAGGATGGGATTTCAACATGGAAAAAAGAAAGAAAGAAGAAGAAGAGAAAAAGAAGAAGGAAAGGAAGGAGAAAGAAGAGGAAGTATTTCCATTTGGAAAAAGAAGAAGAAGAAGAAGAAGAAGAAGAAATAAAGAAGAAGAAGAAGAAGAAGAAGAAGAAGAAGAAGAAGAAGAAGAAGAAGAAATAAAGAAGAAGAAGAAGGGAATAAGAGGAAGCAGCAGGAGGAGGAGAAGGAGGTATTTTAATATGGAAAAAAGAAAGAAAGAAGAAGAAGGAAGAAGAAGAAGAAAAGGAAGGAGGAAGAGGAGGAGGTTTTTCCATTTGGAAAAAGAAGAAAGGAGAAGATGAAGAAGAAGTAGAAAAAAAGAAGAAGAACTGAAGAAGAGGAAGCAGCAGGAGGAGGAGAAGGAGGTATTTTAATATGGAAAAAAGAAGGAAAGAAGAAGAAGGGAAGAAGAAGAAGAAAAGGAAGGAGGAAGAGGAGGAGGTTTTTTCCATCTCGAAAAGAAGGAAGGAGAAGAAGAAGAAGAAGCACCTGGAGGAGGGGAAGGAGAGTTTTCATATGGAAAAAAAGAAGAAAGAAGAAGAAGAGAAGAAGAAGAAGAAAAGGAAGGAGGAAGAGAAGTAGGTTTTTCCATTTGGAGAAGGAGAAAGGAGAAGAAGAAGAAGAAATAGCAGTATGAGGAGGAGGAGGAGGGATTTCAACATGGAAAAAGAAAGAAAGAAGAAGAAGAGAAAAAGGAAGAAGGAAAGGAAGGAGAAAGAAGAGGAAGTATTCTATTTGGAAAAAGAAGAAGAAGAAGAAGAAGAAGAAGAAATAAAGAAGAATAAAGAAGAAGAAGAAGAAGAAGAAGAAGAAGAAGAAGAAGAAGAAGAAGAAGAAGAAATAAATGAAGAAGAAGAAATAAATGAAATAAAGAAATAAAGAAGAAGAAGAAATAAAGAAGAAGAAGAAAAAGGAAGGAGGAAGAGGAGGAGGTTTTTCCATTTGGAAAAGAAGAAAGGAGAAGAAGAAGCTAGTAGCAGGAGGAGGAGGAGGAGAGTTTTCAATATGGAAAAAAGAAAGAAGAAGAAGAAAAAGAAGGAGAAAGAAGAGTAGGGTTTTCCGTTTGGAAAAGAAGAAAGGAGAAAAAGAAGAAGGTGGAGGAGGAGGAGCAGAACGAGCAGGAGGAGGAAGGTTTTCAATCAGAAAAAGAAGAAAGGAGAAGAAGGAGATGAAGGAGAAGAAGAAGAAGAAGAGAAGAAGAAGAAGAAGCAGCAGGAGGAGGACTAGGAGGGTTTTCAATATGGAAAAAAGAAAGAGAGAAGAAGAATAGAAGAAGTAGAAGAAAATGAAGGAGGAAGAGGAGGAGGTTTTTCCATTTGGAAAAGAAGAAAGGAATAGAAGAAGTAGAAAAGAAGAAGAAGAAGAAGAAGAAGAAGAAGAAGAAGAAGAAGAAGAAGAAGAAGAAGAAATAAATGAAGAAGAAGAAGAAGAAGAAGAAGAAGAATAAAGAAGAAGAAGAAGAAAAAGGAAGGAGGAAGAGGAGGAGGTTTTTCCATCTGGGAAAAAGAAGAAAGGAGAAGAAGAAGCAGTAGCAGGAGGAGGAGGAGGAGAGTTTTCAATATGGAAAAAAGAAAGAAGAAGAAGAAAAAGAAGGAGAAAGAAGAGTAGGGTTTTCCGCTTTGGAAAAGAAGAAAGGAGAAAAAGAAGAAGGTGGAGGAGGAGGAGCAGAACGAGCAGGAGGAGGAAGGTTTTCAACCAGAAAAAGAAGAAAGGAGAAGAAGGAGATGAAGGAGAAGAAGAAGAAGAAGAGAAGAAGAAGAAGAAGCAGCAGGAGGAGGACTAGGAGGGTTTTCAATATGGAAAAAAGAAAGAGAGAAGAAGAATAGAAGAAGAAGAAGAAAAGGAAGGAGGAAGAGGAGGAGGTTTTTTCCATTTGGAAAAGAAGAAAGGAGAAGAACCAGGAGAAGCAGCAGAAGGAGGAGGTGTTTCAATATAGAAAAAAGAAAGAAAGAAGAAGAGAAGAAGAAGAAGAAAAGGAAGGGGGAAGAGGAGGAGGTGTTTCCATTTGGAAAAGAAGTAAGGAGAAGAAGAAGAAGTAGAAAAAAGAAGAAGTAGAAGAAGAAGTGAAGAAGAATAGCTAGCTAGTAGGAGGAGGAGGGTTTTCAACATGAAAAAAAAGAAAGAAGAAGAGAAGAAGAAGAAGAAAAGGAAGCAGGAAGAGGAGGAGGTTATTCAATTTGGAAAAGAAGAAAGGAGAAGAAAAAGATGTAGAAAAAGAAGAAGAAGAAGAAGTGAAGAAGAAGAAGCAGCAGCAGGAGGAGGAGGAGGAGGGTTTTCAATATGGAAAAAAGAAAGAAAGAAGAAGAAGAGAAAAAGAAGAGTAGGAATGGGAAAGAAAGGAGGTTTTTTCCATTTGGAAAAGAATAAAGGAGATGAATAAGAAGTCTAAAAAGGAGAAAAAAAGAAGAAGAAGTGAAGAAGAAGTAGCTAGCAGCTGGAGGAGGAGGAGGGTTTTCAGTATGGAAAAAAGAAAGAAAGAAGAAGAGGAAAAGAAGAAGAAAAGGAAGGAGGAAGAGGAGGAGGTTTTTTCCATCTCGGAAAAGAAGAAAGGAGAAGAAGAAGAAGAAGCAACCAGGAGGAGGGGGAAGGAGAGTTTTCATATGGAAAAAAAGAAGAAAGAAGAAGAAGAGAAGAAGAAGAAGAAAAGGAAGGAGGAAGAGAAGTAGGTTTTTCCATTTGGAGAAGGAGAAAGGAGAAGAAGAAGAAGAAGCAGTATGAGGAGGAGGAGGAGGGATTTCAACATGGAAAAAGAAAGAAAGAAGAAGAAGAGAAAAAAGAAGAATGAAAGGAAGGAGAAAGAAGAGGAAGTATTTCCATTTGGAAAAGAAGAAGAAGAAGAAGAAGAAGAAGAAGAAGAAGAAGAAGAAGAAGAAGAAGAAGAAGAAGAAGAAGAAGAAGAAGAAGAAGAAGAAGAAGAAGAGAATAAGAGGAAGCAGCAGGAGGAGGAGAAGGAGGTATTTTAATATGGAAAAAAGAAAGAAAGAAGAAGAAGGGAAGAAGAAGAAGAAAAGGAAGGAGGAAGAGGAGGAGGTTTTTCCATTTGGAAAAGAAGAAAGGAGAAGATGAAGAAGAAGTAGAAAAAAAGAAGAAGAACTGAAGAAGAGGAAGCAGCAGGAGGAGGAGAAGGAGGTATTTTAATATGGAAAAAAGAAGGAAAGAAGAAGAAGGAAGAAGAAGAAGAAAAGGAAGGAGGAAGAGGAGGAGGTTTTTTCCATCTCGGAAAAGAAGGAAGGAGAAGAAGAAGAAGAAGCACCTGGAGGAGGGGGAAGGAGAGTTTTCATATGGAAAAAAGAAGAAAGAAGAAGAAGAGAAGAAGAAGAAGAAAAGGAAGGAGGAAGAGAAGTAGGTTTTTTCCATTTGGAGAAGGAGAAAGGAGAAGAAGAAGAAGAAGCTAGCTATGAGGAGGAGGAGGAGGGATTTCAACATGGGAAAAAGAAAGAAAGAAGAAGAAGAGAAAAAGGAAGAATGAAAGGAATGAGAAAGAAGAGGAAGTATTTCCATCTGGAAAAGAAGAAGAAGAAGAAATGAAGAAGAAATAGAAGAAGAAGAATAAAGAAGTAAATAATAAAGAAGAAGATAGAAGAAGTAAAAGAAGAAGAAATAAAGAAGAAGAAGAATAAAGAAGAAGAAGAAGAAATAAAGAAGAAGAAGAAGAAGAAGAAGAAGAAGAAGAAGAAAAGGAAGGAGGAAGAGGAGGAGGTTTTTCCATCTGGAAAAGAAGAAAGGAGAAGAAGAAGCTAGTAGCAGGAGGAGGAGGAGGAGAGTTTTCAATATGGAAAAAAGAAAGAAGAAGAAGAAAAAGAAGGAGAAAGAAGAGTAGGGTTTTCCGTTTGGAAAAGAAGAAAGGAGAAAAAGAAGAAGGTGGAGGAGGAGGAGCAGAACGAGCAGGAGGAGGAAGGTTTTCAACCAGAAAAAGAAGAAAGGAGAAGAAGGAGATGAAGGAGAAGAAGAAGAAGAAGAGAAGAAGAAGAAGAAGCAGCAGGAGGAGGACTAGGAGGGTTTTCAATATGGAAAAAAGAAAGAGAGAAGAAGAATAGAAGAAGAAGAAGAAAAGGAAGGAGGAAGAGGAGGAGGTTTTTTCCATTTGGAAAAGAAGAAAGGAGAAGAACCAGGAGAAGCAGCAGAAGGAGGAGGTGTTTCAACATAGAAAAAGAAAGAAAGAAGAAGAGAAGAAGAAGAAGAAAAGGAAGGGGGGAAGAGGAGGAGGTGTTTCCATTTGGAAAAGAAGTAAGGAGAAGAAGAAGAAGTAGAAAAAGAAGAAGTAGAAGAAGAAGTGAAGAAGAATAGCATGCTAGCAGGAGGAGGAGGGTTTTCAATATGAAAAAAAAGAAAGAAGAAGAGAAGAAGAAGAAGAAAAAGGAAGCAGGAAGAGGAGGAGGTTATTCAATTTGGAAAAGAAGAAAGGAGAAGAAAAAGATGTAGAAAAAGAAGAAGAAGAAGAAGTGAAGAAGAAGAAGCAGCAGCAGGAGGAGGAGGAGGAGGGTTTTCAATATGGAAAAAAGAAAGAAAGAAGAAGAAGAGAAAAAGAAGAGTAGGAATGGGAAAGAAAGGAGGTTTTTCCATTTGGAAAAGAATAAAGGAGATGAATAAGAAGTCTGAAAAAGGAGAAAAAAAGAAGAAGAAGTGAAGAAGAAGAAGCTAGCAGCTGGAGGAGGAGGAGGGTTTTCAGTATGGAAAAAAGAAAGAAAGAAGAAGAGGAAAAGAAGAAGAAAAGGAAGGAGGAAGAGGAGGAGGTTTTTTCCATCTCGAAAAGAAGAAAGGAGAAGAAGAAGAAGAAGCAACCAGGAGGAGGGGAAGGAGAGTTTTCATATGGAAAAAAGAAGAAAGAAGAAGAAGAGAAGAAGAAGAAGAAAAGGAAGGAGGAAGAGAAGTAGGTTTTTCCATTTGGAGAAGGAGAAAGGAGAAGAAGAAGAAGAAGCTAGTAGGAGGAGGAGGAGGAGGGATTTCAACATGGAAAAAAGAAAGAAAGAAGAAGAAGAGAAAAAGAAGAATGAAAGGAAGGAGAAAGAAGAGGAAGTATTTCCATCTGGAAAAAGAAGAAGAAGAAGAAGAAGAAGAAGAAGAAATGAAGAAGAAGAAGAAGAAATAAAGAAGAAGAAATAAAGTAAATAAAGAAGAAGAAGAAATAAAGAAGAAGAAGAAGAAGAGAATAAGAGGAAGCAGCATGATGAGGAGGAGAAGGAGGTATTTTAATATGGAAAAAAGAAAGAAAGAAGAAGAAGGGAAGAAGAAGAAGAAAAGGAAGGAGGAAGAGGAGGAGGTTTTTCCATTTGGAAAAGAAGAAAGGAGAAGATGAAGAAGAAGTAGAAAAAAAAGAAGAAGAACTGAAGAAGAGGAAGCAGCAGGAGGAGGAGAAGGAGGTATTTTAATATGGAAAAAAGAAGGAAAGAAGAAGAAGGGAAGAAGAAGAAGAAAAAGGAAGGAGGAAGAGGAGGAGGTTTTTTCCATCTCGAAAAGAAGGAAGGAGAAGAAGAAGAAGAAGCACCTGGAGGAGGGGAAGGAGAGTTTTCATATGGAAAAAAGAAGAAAGAAGAAGAAGAGAAGAAGAAGAAGAAAAGGAAGGAGGAAGAGAAGTAGGTTTTTTCCATTTGGAGAAGGAGAAAGGAGAAGAAGAAGAAGATAGCTGTTATGAGGAGGAGGAGGAGGGATTTCAACATGGAAAAAGAAAGAAAGAAGAAGAAGAGAAAAAGGAAGAATGAAAGGAAGGAGAAAGAAGAGGAAGTATTTCCATTTGGAAAAGAAGAAGAAGAAGAAGAAGAAATAAAGAAGAAATGAAGAAGAAGAATAAAGAAGAAGAAGAAGAAGAAGAAATAAAGAAGAAGAAGAAGAAATAAATAAGAAGAAGAAGAAGAATAAAGAAGAAGAAGAAGAAGAATAAAGAAGAAGAAGAAGAAGAAAAGTGAAGGAGGAAGAGGAGGAGGTTTCTTTCCATTTGGAAAAGAAGAAAGGAGAAGAATAGCTAGTAGCAGGAGGAGGAGGAGGAGAGCTTTTCAATATGGAAAAAAGAAAGAAGAAGAAGAAAAAGAAGGAGAAAGAAGAGTAGGGTTTTCCGTTTGGAAAAGAAGAAAGGAGAAAAAGAAGAAGGTGGAGGAGGAGGAGCAGAACGAGCAGGAGGAGGAAGGTTTTCAATCAGAAAAAGAAGAAAGGAGAAGAAGGAGATGAAGGAGAAGAAGAAGAAGAAGAGAAGAAGAAGAAGAAGCAGCAGGAGGAGGACTAGGAGGGTTTTCAATATGGAAAAAAGAAAGAGAGAAGAAGAATAGAAGAAGAAGAAGAAAAGGAAGGAGGAAGAGGAGGAGGTTTTTTCCATTTGGAAAAGAAGAAAGGAATAGAAGAACCAGAAAGAAGAAGAAGAAGAAGAAGAAGTAGTATAACAAAGATAGAAAGAAGAAAGAAAGAAGAAGAAGAAGAAGAAGAAGAAGAAGAAGAAGGAAGAGGAAGAAGTAGTTTAAATGAAATAAGAAAAGAAGTAAGGAGAAGAAGAAGAGGGGTTTTTCCATCTGGAAAAGAAGAAATAGAAGAAGAAGCAAGAAGAATAGCTAGCAGAAGGAGGAGGTGTTTTCAATATAGAAAAAGAAAGAAAGAAGAAGAGAAGAAGAAGAAGAAAAGGAAGCAGGAAGAGGAGGAGGTTATTCAATTTGGAAAAGAAGAAAGGAGAAGAAGAAGATGTAGAAAAAGAAGAAGAAGAAGAAGAATGAAGAAGAATAGCTAGCAGGAGGAGGAGGAGGAGGGTTTTCAATATGGAAAAAAGAAAGAAAGAAGAAGAAGAAGAAAGAAGAAAAGGAAGTAGGAAGAGGAGGAGGTTTTTCCATTTGGAAAAGAATAAAGGAGATGAATAAGATGTAGAAAAAGAAGAAAGAAGAAGAAGTGAAGAAGAAGAAGCAGCAGCTGAGGAGGAGGAGGAGGGTTTTCAGTATGGAAAAAGAAAGAAAGAAGAAGAGGAAAAGAAGAAGAAAAGGAAGGAGGAAGAGGAGGAGGTTTTTCCATCTCGAAAAGAAGAAAGGAGAAGAAGAAGAAGAAGCAACCAGGAGGAGGGGAAGGAGAGTTTTCATATGGAAAAAAGAAGAAAGAAGAAGAAGAGAAGAAGAAGAAGAAAAGGAAGGAGGAAGAGAAGTAGGTTTTTTCCATTTGGAGAAGGAGAAAGGAGAAGAAGAAGAAGAAGCAGCTATGAGGAGGAGGAGGAGGGATTTCAACATGGAAAAAGAAAGAAAGAAGAAGAAGAGAAAAAGAAGAAGGAAAGGAAGGAGAAAGAAGAGGAAGTATTTCCATTTGGAGAAGAAGAAGAAGAAGAAGAAGAAGAAGAAGAAGAAGAAGAAGATAGAAATAAATGAAGAAGAAGAAGAAGAAGAATAAAGAAGAAGAAGAAATAAATGAAGAAATAAAGAAGAAGAAGAAGAAGAAGAAGAAGAAGAAAAGGAAGGAGGAAGAGGAGGAGGTTTTTCCATTTGGAAAAGAAGAAAGGAGAAGAAGATAGCAGTAGCAGGAGGAGGAGGAGGAGAGTTTTCAATATGGAAAAAAGAAAGAAGAAGAAGAAAAAGAAGGAGAAAGAAGAGTAGGGTTTTCCGTTTGGAAAAGAAGAAAGGAGAAAAAGAAGAAGGTGGAGGAGGAGGAGCAGAACGAGCAGGAGGAGGAAGGTTTTCAATCAGAAAAAGAAGAAAGGAGAAGAAGGAGATGAAGGAGAAGAAGAAGAAGAAGAGAAGAAGAAGAAGAAGCAGCAGGAGGAGGACTAGGAGGGTTTTCAATATGGAAAAAAGAAAGAGAGAAGAAGAATAGAAGAAGAAGAAGAAAAGGAAGGAGGAAGAGGAGGAGGTTTTTTCCATTTGGAAAAGAAGAAAGGAGAAGAACCAGGAGAAGCAGCAGAAGGAGGAGGTGTTTCAATATAGAAAAAGAAAGAAAGAAGAAGAGAAGAAGAAGAAGAAAAGGAAGGAGGAAGAGGAGGAGGTGTTTCCATTTGGAAAAGAAGTAAGGAGAAGAAGAAGAAGTAGAAAAAGAAGAAGTAGAAGAAGAAGTGAAGAAGAAGATAGCTGTTAGCAGGAGGAGGAGGGTTTTCAATATGAAAAAAAGAAAGAAGAAGAGAAGAAGAAGAAGAAAAAGGAAGCAGGAAGAGGAGGAGGTTATTCAATTTGGAAAAGAAGAAAGGAGAAGAAAAAGATGTAGAAAAAGAAGAAGAAGAAGAAGTGAAGAAGAAGATAGCTGTAGCAGGAGGAGGAGGAGGAGGGTTTTCAATATGGAAAAAGAAAGAAAGAAGAAGAAGAGAAAAAGAAGAGTAGGAATGGGAAAGAAAGGAGGTTTTTTCCATTTGGAAAAGAATAAAGGAGATGAATAAGAAGTCTAAAAAGGAGAAAAAAGAAGAAGAAGTGAAGAAGAAGATAGCTAGTCAGCTGGATGAGGAGGAGGGTTTTCAGTATGGAAAAAAGAAAGAAAGAAGAAGAGGAAAAGAAGAAGAAAAGGAAGGAGGAAGAGAAGTAGGTTTTTCCATCTGGAGAATGAAGAAAGGAGAAGAAGAAGAAGAAGCAGCTAGGAGGAGGGAGGAGGAGGGATTTTCAATATGGAAAAAAGAAAGAAAGAAGAAGAAGAGAAAGAAAGAAGAAGGAAAGGAAGGAGAAAGAAGAGGAAGTATTTCCATTTGGAAAAGAAGAAGAAGAAGAAGAAGAAGAAGAAGAAATGAAGAAGAAATGAAGAAATGAAGAAGAAGAAGAAATAAAGAAGAAATGAAGAAGAAGAAATGAAATAATGATAATGAAGAAGAAGAATGAAGAAGAAGAAATAATAAGAAGAAGAAGAAAAAGGAAGGATGAAGAGGAGGAGGTTTTTTCCATCTGGAAAAGAAGAAAGGAGAAGAATAAAAGCAGTAGCAGGAGGAGGAGGAGGAGAGCTTTTCAATATGGAAAAAAGAAAGAAGAAGAAGAAAAAGAAGGAGAAAGAAGAGTAGGGTTTTCCGTTTGGAAAAGAAGAAAGGAGAAAAAGAAGAAGGTGGAGGAGGAGGAGCAGAACGAGCAGGAGGAGGAAGGTTTTCAATCAGAAAAAGAAGAAAGGAGAAGAAGGAGATGAAGGAGAAGAAGAAGAAGAAGAGAAGAAGAAGAAGAAGCAGCAGGAGGAGGACTAGGAGGGTTTTCAATATGGAAAAAGAAAGAGAGAAGAAGAATAGAAGAAGAAGAAGAAAAGGAAGGAGGAAGAGGAGGAGGTTTTTTCCATTTGGAAAAGAAGAAAGGAATAGAAGAAGAACCAGAAGAAGAAGCAGAAGAAGAAGAAGAAGAAGAAGTAGTATAATGAAATATAGAAGAAGAAGAAGAAGAAGAAGAAGAAGAAGAAGAAGAAGAAGAGGAGGAGGGGGTTTTTCCATTTGGAAAGAAGAAAGGAGAAGAACCAGGAGTAAGAAGGAGATGTTTCAATATAGAAAAAGAAAGAAAGAAGAGAAGAAGAAGAAGAAGAAGGGGGAAGAGGAGGATGTTTCCATTTGGGAAAAAAGAAGAAGAAGAAGAATAGAAAAAGAAGAAGTAGAAGAAGAATGAAGAAGAATAGCTGTAGCAGGAGGAGGAGGGTTTTCAATATGAAAAAAAAAGAAAGAAGAAGAGAAGAAGAAGAAGAAAAGGAAGCAGGAAGAGGAGGAGGTTATTCAATTTGGAAAAGAAGAAAGGAGAAGAAAAAGATGTAGAAAAAGAAGAAGAAGAAGAAGTGAAGAAGAAGAAGCAGCAGCAGGAGGAGGAGGAGGAGGGTTTTCAATATGGAAAAAAGAAAGAAAGAAGAAGAAGAGAAAAAGAAGAGTAGGAATGGGAAAGAAAGGAGGTTTTTCCATTTGGAAAAGAATAAAGGAGATGAATAAGAAGTCGAAAAAGGAGAAAAAAAGAAGAAGAAGTGAAGAAGAAGTAGCTAGCAGCTGGAGGAGGAGGAGGGTTTTCAGTATGGAAAAAGAAAGAAAGAAGAAGAGGAAAAGAAGAAGAAAAGGAAGGAGGAAGAGGAGGAGGTTTTTTCCATCTCGAAAAGAAGAAAGGAGAAGAAGAAGAAGAAGCAACCAGGAGGAGGGGAAGGAGAGTTTTCATATGGAAAAAAGAAGAAAGAAGAAGAAGAGAAGAAGAAGAAGAAAAGGAAGGAGGAAGAGAAGTAGGTTTTTCCATTTGGAGAATGAGAAAGGAGAAGAAGAAGAAGATAGCTAGCAGGAGGAGGAGGAGGAGGGATTTCAATATGGAAAAAGAAAGAAAGAAGAAGAAGAGAAAAAGAAGAAGGAAAGGAAGGAGAAAGAAGAGGAAGCATTTCCATTTGGAAAAGAAGAAGAAGAAGAAGAAGAAGAAGAAGAAGAAGATAGAAGAAGAAGAAGAAGAAGAAGAAGAAGAAGAAATAAAGAAGAATAAAGAAGAAGAAGAATAAAGAAGAAGAAGAAGAAGAAGAAGAATGAAGGAGGAAGAGGAGGAGGTTTTTCCATTTGGAAAAGAAGAAAGGAGAAGAAGAAGCAGTAGCAGGAGGAGGAGGAGGAGAGTTTTCAATATGGAAAAAAGAAAGAAGAAGAAGAAAAAGAAGGAGAAAGAAGAGTAGGGTTTTCCGTTTGGAAAAGAAGAAAGGAGAAAAAGAAGAAGGTGGAGGAGGAGGAGCAGAACGAGCAGGAGGAGGAAGGTTTTCAATCAGAAAAAGAAGAAAGGAGAAGAAGGAGATGAAGGAGAAGAAGAAGAAGAAGAGAAGAAGAAGAAGAAGCAGCAGGAGGAGGACTAGGAGGGTTTTCAATATGGAAAAAAGAAAGAGAGAAGAAGAATAGAAGAAGAAGAAGAAAAGGAAGGAGGAAGAGGAGGAGGTTTTTTCCATTTGGAAAAGAAGAAAGGAGAAGAACCAGGAGAAGCAGCAGAAGGAGGAGGTGTTTCAATATAGAAAAAAGAAAGAAAGAAGAAGAGAAGAAGAAGAAGAAAAGGAAGGGAGGGAAGAGGAGGAGGTGTTTCCATTTGGAAAAGAAGTAAGGAGAAGAAGAAGAAGTAGAAAAAGAAGAAGTAGAAGAAGAAGTGAAGAAGAAGATAGCTAGCAGCAGGAGGAGGAGGGTTTTCAATATGAAAAAAAAGAAAGAAGAAGAGAAGAAGAAGAAGAAAAGGAAGCAGGAAGAGGAGGAGGTTATTCAATTTGGAAAAGAAGAAAGGAGAAGAAAAAGATGTAGAAAAAGAAGAAGAAGAAGAAGTGAAGAAGAATAGCAGTAGCAGGAGGAGGAGGAGGAGGGTTTTCAATATGGAAAAAGAAAGAAAGAAGAAGAAGAGAAAAAGAAGAGTAGGAATGGGAAAGAAAGGAGGTTTTTTCCATTTGGAAAAGAATAAAGGAGATGAATAAGAAGTCTAAAAAGGAGAAAAAAAAGAAGAAGAAGTGAAGAAGAAGAAGCAGCAGCTGGAGGAGGAGGAGGGTTTTCAGTATGGAAAAAGAAAGAAAGAAGAAGAGGAAAAGAAGAAGAAAAGGAAGGAGGAAGAGGAGGAGGTTTTTCCATCTCGAAAAGAAGAAAGGAGAAGAAGAAGAAGAAGCAACCAGGAGGAGGGGAAGGAGAGTTTTCATATGGAAAAAAGAAGAAAGAAGAAGAAGAGAAGAAGAAGAAGAAAAGGAAGGAGGAAGAGAAGTAGGTTTTTTCCATTTGGAGAAGGAGAAAGGAGAAGAAGAAGAAGAAGCAGCAGGAGGAGGAGGAGGAGGGATTTCAATATGGAAAAAGAAAGAAAGAAGAAGAAGAGAAAAAGAAGAAGGAAAGGAAGGAGAAAGAAGAGGAAGTATTTCCATTTGGAAAAAGAAGAAGAAGAAGAAGAAGAAGAAATAAAGAAGAAGAAGAAGAAGAAGAAGAAGAATAAATAGAAGAAGAAGAAGAAGAAGAAGAAGAAGAAGAAGAAATAAAGAAATAAGAAGAAGAAGAAAAAGGAAGGAGGAAGAGGAGGAGGTTTCTTCCATCTGGAAAAGAAGAAAGGAGAAGAATAGCTAGTAGCAGGAGGAGGAGGAGGAGAGTCTTTCAATATGGAAAAAAGAAAGAAGAAGAAGAAAAAGAAGGAGAAAGAAGAGTAGGGTTTTCCGTTTGGAAAAGAAGAAAGGAGAAAAAGAAGAAGGTGGAGGAGGAGGAGCAGAACGAGCAGGAGGAGGAAGGTTTTCAATCAGAAAAAGAAGAAAGGAGAAGAAGGAGATGAAGGAGAAGAAGAAGAAGAAGAGAAGAAGAAGAAGAAGCAGCAGGAGGAGGACTAGGAGGGTTTTCAATATGGAAAAAAGAAAGAGAGAAGAAGAATAGAAGAAGAAGAAGAAAAGGAAGGAGGAAGAGGAGGAGGTTTTTTCCATTTGGAAAAGAAGAAAGGAGAAGAACCAGGAGAAGCAGCAGAAGGAGGAGGTGTTTCAACATAGAAAAAAGAAAGAAAGAAGAAGAGAAGAAGAAGAAGAAAAGGAAGGGGGAAGAGGAGGAGGTGTTTCCATTTGGAAAAGAAGTAAGGAGAAGAAGAAGAAGTAGAAAAAGAAGAAGTAGAAGAAGAAGTGAAGAAGAATAGCAGTCAGCAGGAGGAGGAGGGTTTTCAATATGAAAAAAAGAAAGAAGAAGAGAAGAAGAAGAAGAAAAGGAAGCAGGAAGAGGAGGAGGTTATTCAATTTGGAAAAGAAGAAAGGAGAAGAAAAAGATGTAGAAAAAGAAGAAGAAGAAGAAGTGAAGAAGAAGAAGCTGTTAGCAGGAGGAGGAGGAGGAGGGTTTTCAATATGGAAAAAAGAAAGAAAGAAGAAGAAGAGAAAAAGAAGAGTAGGAATGGGAAAGAAAGGAGGTTTTTTCCATTTGGAAAAGAATAAAGGAGATGAATAAGAAGTCTAAAAAGGAGAAAAAAAGAAGAAGAAGTGAAGAAGAAGATAGCTAGCAGCTGAGGAGGAGGAGGGTTTTCAGTATGGAAAAAAGAAAGAAAGAAGAAGAGGAAAAGAAGAAGAAAAGGAAGGAGGAAGAGGAGGAGGTTTTTTCCATCTGAAAAGAAGAAAGGAGAAGAAGAAGAAGAAGCACCAGGAGGAGGGGAAGGAGAGTTTTCATATGGAAAAAAGAAGAAAGAAGAAGAAGAGAAGAAGAAGAAGAAAAAGGAAGGAGGAAGAGAAGTAGGTTTTTCCATTTGGAGAAGGAGAAAGGAGAAGAAGAAGAAGAAGCTAGCAGGAGGAGGAGGAGGATGGGATTTCAACATGGAAAAAGAAAGAAAGAAGAAGAAGAGAAAAAGAAGAATGAAAGGAAGGAGAAAGAAGAGGAAGTATTTCCATTTGGAAAAGAAGAAGAAGAAGAAGAAGAAGAAATAAAGAAGAAGAAGAAGAAGAAATAAAGAAGTAAATAAAGAAGAAGAAGAAGAAGAAGAAGAAGAGAATAAGAAGATAGCAGCTATGAGGAGGAGAAGGAGGTATTTTAATATGGAAAAAGAAAGAAAGAAGAAGAAGGAAGAAGAAGAAGAAAAAGGAAGGAGGAAGAGGAGGAGGTTTTTCCATCTGGAAAAGAAGAAAGGAGAAGATGAAGAAGAAGTAGAAGAAGAAGAAGAAGAAGATGAAGAAGAAGAAGCAGTAGGAGGAGGAGAAGGAGGTATTTTAATATGGAAAAAAGAAAGAAAGAAGAAGAATGGGAAGAAGAAGAAGAAAAGGAAGGAGGAAGAGGAGGAGGTTTTTCCATTTGGAAAAGAAGAAAGGAGAAGAACCAGGAGAAGCAGCAGAAGGAGGAGGTGTTTCAACATAGAAAAAAGAAAGAAAGAAGAAGAGAAGAAGAAGAAGAAAAGGAAGGGGGAAGAGGAGGAGGTGTTTCCATTTGGAAAAGAAGTAAGGAGAAGAAGAAGAAGTAGAAAAAGAAGAAGTAGAAGAAGAAGTGAAGAAGAAGTAGCAGTAGCAGGAGGAGGAGGGTTTTCAATATGAAAAAAAGAAAGAAGAAGAGAAGAAGAAGAAGAAAAGGAAGCAGGAAGAGGAGGAGGTTATTCAATTTGGAAAAGAAGAAAGGAGAAGAAAAAGATGTAGAAAAAGAAGAAGAAGAAGAAGTGAAGAAGAAGAAGCAGTAGCAGGAGGAGGAGGAGGAGGGTTTTCAATATGGAAAAAGAAAGAAAGAAGAAGAAGAGAAAAAGAAGAGTAGGAATGGGAAAGAAAGGAGGTTTTTCCATTTGGAAAAGAATAAAGGAGATGAATAAGAAGTCTAAAAAGGAGAAAAAAAGAAGAAGAAGTGAAGAAGAAGAAGCTAGCAGCTGGAGGAGGAGGAGGGTTTTCAGTATGGAAAAAGAAAGAAAGAAGAAGAGGAAAAGAAGAAGAAAAGGAAGGAGGAAGAGGAGGAGGTTTTTTCCATCTCGGAAAAGAAGAAAGGAGAAGAAGAAGAAGAAGCAACCAGGAGGAGGGGAAGGAGAGTTTTCATATGGAAAAAAAGAAGAAAGAAGAAGAAGAGAAGAAGAAGAAGAAAAGGAAGGAGGAAGAGAAGTAGGTTTTTCCATTTGGAGAAGGAGAAAGGAGAAGAAGAAGAAGAAGCTAGTATGAGGAGGAGGAGGAGGGATTTCAATATGGAAAAAGAAAGAAAGAAGAAGAAGAGAAAAAGAAGAATGAAAGGAAGGAGAAAGAAGAGGAAGTATTTCCATTTGGAAAAGAAGAAGAAGAAATAGAAGAAGAAGAAGAAGAAGAAATAAATAAAGAAGAAGAAGAAATAAAGAAGAAGAAGAAGAAGAAGAAGAAGAATAAAGAAGAAGAAGAAGAAATAAAAGAAGAAGAAGAAGAAAAGGAAGGAGGAAGAGGAGGAGGTTTTTCCATTTGGAAAAGAAGAAAGGAGAAGAAGAAGCAGTAGCAGGATGAGGAGGAGGAGAGTTTTCAATATGGAAAAAAGAAAGAAGAAGAAGAAAAAGAAGGAGAAAGAAGAGTAGGGTTTTCCGTTTGGAAAAGAAGAAAGGAGAAAAAGAAGAAGGTGGAGGAGGAGGAGCAGAACGAGCAGGAGGAGGAAGGTTTTCAATCAGAAAAAGAAGAAAGGAGAAGAAGGAGATGAAGGAGAAGAAGAAGAAGAAGAGAAGAAGAAGAAGAAGCAGCAGGAGGAGGACTAGGAGGGTTTTCAATATGGAAAAAAGAAAGAGAGAAGAAGAATAGAAGAAGAAGAAGAAAAGGAAGGAGGAAGAGGAGGAGGTTTTTCCATTTGGAAAAGAAGAAGTGAAGAAGAAGAAGCAGCAGCAGGAGGAGGAGGGTTTTCAATATGAAAAAAAAGAAAGAAGAAGAGAAGAAGAAGAAGAAAAGGAAGCAGGAAGAGGAGGAGGTTATTCAATTTGGAAAAGAAGAAAGGAGAAGAAAAAGATGTAGAAAAAGAAGAAGAAGAAGAAGTGAAGAAGAAGATAGCTAGTAGCAGGAGGAGGAGGAGGAGGGTTTTCAATATGGAAAAAAGAAAGAAAGAAGAAGAAGAGAAAAAGAAGAGTAGGAATGGGAAAGAAAGGAGGTTTTTTCCATTTGGAAAAGAATAAAGGAGATGAATAAGAAGTCGAAAAAGGAGAAAAAAAAGAAGAAGAAGTGAAGAAGAAGAAGCAGCAGCTGGAGGAGGAGGAGGGTTTTCAGTATGGAAAAAAGAAAGAAAGAAGAAGAGGAAAAGAAGAAGAAAAGGAAGGAGGAAGAGGAGGAGGTTTTTTCCATCTCGGAAAAGAAGAAAGGAGAAGAAGAAGAAGAAGCACCAGGAGGAGGGGAAGGAGAGTTTTCATATGGAAAAAAAGAAGAAAGAAGAAGAAGAGAAGAAGAAGAAGAAAAGGAAGGAGGAAGAGAAGTAGGTTTTTTCCATTTGGAGAAGGAGAAAGGAGAAGAAGAAGAAGAAGCAGCAGGAGGAGGAGGAGGAGGGATTTCAATATGGAAAAAAGAAAGAAAGAAGAAGAAGAGAAAAAGAAGAAGGAAAGGAAGGAGAAAGAAGAGGAAGTATTTCCATTTGGAAAAAGAAGAAGAAGAAGAAGAAGAAGAAGAAGAAATAAATAAAAGAAGAAGAAGAAGAAGAAGAAGAAGAAATAAAGAAGTAAATAGAAGAAGAAGAAGAAGAAGAAGAAGAAATGAAGAAGAAGAAGAAGAAGAAATAAAGAAATAAAGAAGAAGAAGAAGAAGAAGAAGATAGAAGAAGAAGAAGAAGAAAAAGGAAGGAGGAAGAGGAGGAGGTTTTTCCATTTGGAAAAGAAGAAAGGAGAAGAAGAAGCAGTAGCAGGAGGAGGAGGAGGAGAGTTTTCAATATGGAAAAAAGAAAGAAGAAGAAGAAAAAGAAGGAGAAAGAAGAGTAGGGTTTTCCGTTTGGAAAAGAAGAAAGGAGAAAAAGAAGAAGGTGGAGGAGGAGGAGCAGAACGAGCAGGAGGAGGAAGGTTTTCAATCAGAAAAAGAAGAAAGGAGAAGAAGGAGATGAAGGAGAAGAAGAAGAAGAAGAGAAGAAGAAGAAGAAGCAGCAGGAGGAGGACTAGGAGGGTTTTCAATATGGAAAAAAGAAAGAGAGAAGAAGAATAGAAGAAGAAGAAGAAAAGGAAGGAGGAAGAGGAGGAGGTTTTTTCCATTTGGAAAAGAAGAAAGGAGAAGAACCAGGAGAAGCAGCAGAAGGAGGAGGTGTTTCAACATAGAAAAAAGAAAGAAAGAAGAAGAGAAGAAGAAGAAGAAAAGGAAGGGAGGAAGAGGAGGAGGTGTTTCCATTTGGAAAAGAAGTAAGGAGAAGAAGAAGAAGTAGAAAAAGAAGAAGTAGAAGAAGAAGTGAAGAAGAAATAGCTAGCAGCAGGAGGAGGAGGGTTTTCAATATGAAAAAAAAGAAAGAAGAAGAGAAGAAGAAGAAGAAAAGGAAGCAGGAAGAGGAGGAGGTTATTCAATTTGGGAAAAGAAGAAAGGAGAAGAAAAAGATGTAGAAAAAGAAGAAGAAGAAGAAGTGAAGAAGAAGAAGCTGCAGCAGGAGGAGGAGGAGGAGGGTTTTCAATATGGAAAAAAGAAAGAAAGAAGAAGAAGAGAAAAAGAAGAGTAGGAATGGGAAAGAAAGGAGGTTTTTTCCATTTGGAAAAGAATAAAGGAGATGAATAAGAAGTCGAAAAAAGGAGAAAAAAAGAAGAAGAAGTGAAGAAGAAGAAGCAGCAGCTGGAGGAGGAGGAGGGTTTTCAGTATGGAAAAAGAAAGAAAGAAGAAGAGGAAAAGAAGAAGAAAAGGAAGGAGGAAGAGGAGGAGGTTTTTTCCATCTCGAAAAGAAGAAAGGAGAAGAAGAAGAAGCAACCAGGAGGAGGGGAAGGAGAGTTTTCATATGGAAAAAAGAAGAAAGAAGAAGAAGAGAAGAAGAAGAAGAAAAGGAAGGAGGAAGAGAAGTAGGTTTTTCCATTTGGAGAAGGAGAAAGGAGAAGAAGAAGAAGTAGAAAAAAGAAGAAGTAGAAGAAGAAGTGAAGAAGAAGTAAATAGTTGAGCAGGAAGAGGAGGGTTTTCAATATGAAAAAAAGAAAGAAGAAGAGAAGAAGAAGAAGAAAAAGGAAGCAGGAAGAGGAGGAGGTTATTCAATTTGGAAAAAGAAGAAAGGAGAAGAAAAAGATGTAGAAAAAGAAGAAGAAGAAGAAGTGAAGAAGAAGAAGCAGCAGCAGGAGGAGGAGAGAGGAGGGATTTTTCAATATGGAAAAAGAAAGAAAGAAGAAGAAGAGAAGAAAGAAGAGTAGGAATGAGGAAGAGAGAGGAGGTTTTTTCCATTTGGAAAAGAATAAAGGAGATGAATAAGAAGAAGAAAGGAGAAAAAAAAGAAGAAGAAGTGAAGAAGAAGAAGCTAGCAGCTGGAGGAGGAGGAGGGTTTTCAGTATGGAAAAAAGAAAGAAAGAAGAAGAGGAAGAAGAAGAAGAAAAGGAAGGAGGAAGAGGAGGAGGTTTTTTCCATCTCGAAAAGAAGAAAGGAGAAGAAGAAGAAGAAGCAACCAGGAGGAGGGGAAGGAGAGTTTTCATATGGAAAAAAAGAAGAAAGAAGAAGAAGAGAAGAAGAAGAAGAAAAATGAAGGAGGAAGAGAAGTAGGTTTTTCCATTTGGAGAATGAGAAAGGAGAAGAAGAAGAAGTAGCTAGCAGGAGGAGGAGGAGGAGGGATTTCAACATGGAAAAAGAAAGAAAGAAGAAGAAGAGAAAAAGAAGAATGAAAGGAAGGAGAAAGAAGAGGAAGCATTTCATTTGGAAAAGAAGAAGAAGAAGAAGAAATAAAGAAGAAGAAGAAGAAGAAGAAGAAGAAATAAATGAAGAAGAAGAAGAAGAAGAAGAAATAAAGAAGAAGAAATAATAAAGAAGAAGAAGAAGAATAAATAAAGAAGAAGAAGAAATAAATAAAGAAGAAGAAATAAAGAAAATGAAGGAGGAAGAGGAGGAGGTTTCTTCCATCTGGAAAAGAAGAAAGGAGAAGAATAGCTAGTAGCAGGAGGAGGAGGAGGAGAGTTTTCAATATGGAAAAAGAAAGAAGAAGAAGAAAAATGAAGGAGAAAGAAGAGTAGGGTTTTCCGTTTGGAAAAGAAGAAAGGAGAAAAAGAAGAAGGTGGAGGAGGAGGAGCAGAACGAGCAGGAGGAGGAAGGTTTTCAATCAGAAAAAGAAGAAAGGAGAAGAAGGAGATGAAGGAGAAGAAGAAGAAGAAGAGAAGAAGAAGAAGAAGCAGCAGGAGGAGGACTAGGAGGGTTTTCAATATGAAAAAAGAAAGAGAGAAGAAGAATAGAAGAAGAAGAAGAAAAGGAAGGAGGAAGAGGAGGAGGTTTTTCCATTTGGAAAAGAAGAAAGGAGAAGAACCAGGAGAAGCAGCAGAAGGAGGAGGTGTTTCAATATAGAAAAAAGAAAGAAAGAAGAAGAGAAGAAGAAGAAGAAAAGGAAGGAGGAAGAGGAGGAGGTGTTTCCATTTGGAAAAGAAGTAAGGAGAAGAAGAAGAAGTAGAAAAAGAAGAAGTAGAAGAAGAAGTGAAGAAGAAGTAGCTGTTAGCAGGAGGAGGAGGGTTTTCAATATGAAAAAAAAAGAAAGAAGAAGAGAAGAAGAAGAAGAAAAGGAAGCAGGAAGAGGAGGAGGTTATTCAATTTGGAAAAGAAGAAAGGAGAAGAAAAAGATGTAGAAAAAGAAGAAGAAGAAGAAGTGAAGAAGAAGATAGCTGTAGCAGGAGGAGGAGGAGGAGGGTTTTCAATATGGAAAAAGAAAGAAAGAAGAAGAAGAGAAAAAGAAGAGTAGGAATGGGAAAGAAAGGAGGTTTTTCCATTTGGAAAAGAATAAAGGAGATGAATAAGAAGTCAGAAAAAGGAGAAAAAAAAGAAGAAGAAGTGAAGAAGAATAGCTAGCAGCTGGAGGAGGAGGAGGGTTTTCAGTATGGAAAAAAGAAAGAAAGAAGAAGAGGAAAAGAAGAAGAAAAGGAAGGAGGAAGAGGAGGAGGTTTTTTCCATCTCGAAAAGAAGAAAGGAGAAGAAGAAGAAGAAGCACCAGGAGGAGGGGAAGGAGAGTTTTCATATGGAAAAAAGAAGAAAGAAGAAGAAGAGAAGAAGAAGAAGAAAAGGAAGGAGGAAGAGAAGTAGGTTTTTTCCATTTGGAGAAGGAGAAAGGAGAAGAAGAAGAAGAAGCAGCAGGAGGAGGAGGAGGAGGGATTTCAATATGGAAAAAGAAAGAAAGAAGAAGAAGAGAAAAAGAAGAATGAAAGGAAGGAGAAAGAAGAGGAAGCATTTCCATTTGGAAAAAGAAGAAGAAGAAGAAGAATAGAAGAAGAAGAAGAAGAAGAAATAAAGAAGAAGAAGAAGAAGAAGAATAAAGAAGAAGAAGAAGAAATAAAGAAGAAGAAGAAGAAGAAGAAGAAGAAGAAATGAAGAAGAAAAGGAAGGAGGAAGAGGAGGAGGTTTTTCCATTTGGAAAAGAAGAAAGGAGAAGAAGAAGCAGTAGCAGGAGGAGGAGGAGGAGAGTTTTCAATATGGAAAAAGAAAGAAGAAGAAGAAAAATGAAGGAGAAAGAAGAGTAGGGTTTTCCGTTTGGAAAAGAAGAAAGGAGAAAAAGAAGAAGGTGGAGGAGGAGGAGCAGAACGAGCAGGAGGAGGAAGGTTTTCAATCAGAAAAAGAAGAAAGGAGAAGAAGGAGATGAAGGAGAAGAAGAAGAAGAAGAAGAAGCAGCAGGAGGAGGACTAGGAGGGTTTTCAATATGGAAAAAAGAAAGAGAGAAGAAGAATAGAAGAAGAAGAAGAAAAGGAAGGAGGAAGAGGAGGAGGTTTTTTCCATTTGGAAAAGAAGAAAGGAGAAGAACCAGGAGAAGCAGCAGAAGGAGGAGGTGTTTCAACATAGAAAAAGAAAGAAAGAAGAAGAGAAGAAGAAGAAGAAAAGGAAGGAGGAAGAGGAGGAGGTGTTTCCATTTGGAAAAGAAGTAAGGAGAAGAAGAAGAAGTAGAAAAAGAAGAAGTAGAAGAAGAAGTGAAGAAGAATAGCTAGTAGCAGGAGGAGGAGGGTTTTCAATATGAAAAAAAAAGAAAGAAGAAGAGAAGAAGAAGAAGAAAAGGAAGCAGGAAGAGGAGGAGGTTATTCAATTTGGAAAAGAAGAAAGGAGAAGAAAAAGATGTAGAAAAAGAAGAAGAAGAAGAAGTGAAGAAGAAGAAGCAGTAGCAGGAGGAGGAGGAGGAGGGTTTTCAATATGGAAAAAAGAAAGAAAGAAGAAGAAGAGAAAAAGAAGAGTAGGAATGGGAAAGAAAGGAGGTTTTTTCCATTTGGAAAAGAATAAAGGAGATGAATAAGAAGTCGAAAAAGGAGAAAAAAAAGAAGAAGAAGTGAAGAAGAATAGCAGCAGCTGGAGGAGGAGGAGGGTTTTCAGTATGGAAAAAAGAAAGAAAGAAGAAGAGGAAAAGAAGAAGAAAAGGAAGGAGGAAGAGGAGGAGGTTTTTTCCATCTCGAAAAGAAGAAAGGAGAAGAAGAAGAAGAAGCACCAGGAGGAGGGGGAAGGAGAGTTTTCATATGGAAAAAAGAAGAAAGAAGAAGAAGAGAAGAAGAAGAAGAAAAGGAAGGAGGAAGAGAAGTAGGTTTTTCCATTTGGAGAAGGAGAAAGGAGAAGAAGAAGAAGAAGTAGCTAGCAGGAGGAGGAGGAGGGATTTCAATATGGAAAAAGAAAGAAAGAAGAAGAAGAGAAAAAGAAGAAGGAAAGGAAGGAGAAAGAAGAGGAAGCATTTCCATTTGGAAAAAGAAGAAGAAGAAGAAGAAGAAGAAGAAGAAGAAGAAGAAGAAGAAATAAAGAAGAAGAAGAAGAATAAAGAAGAAGAAGAAGAAGAAGAAGAAGAATAAAGAAGAAGAAGAAGAAGAAGAAGAAAAGGAAGGAGGAAGAGGAGGAGGTTTTTTCCATTTGGAAAAGAAGAAAGGAGAAGAAGAAGCAGTAGCAGGAGGAGGAGGAGGAGAGTTTTCAATATGGAAAAAGAAAGAAGAAGAAGAAAAAGAAGGAGAAAGAAGAGTAGGGTTTTCCGTTTGGAAAAAGAAGAAAGGAGAAAAAGAAGAAGGTGGAGGAGGAGGAGCAGAACGAGCAGGAGGAGGAAGGTTTTCAATCAGAAAAAGAAGAAAGGAGAAGAAGGAGATGAAGGAGAAGAAGAAGAAGAAGAGAAGAAGAAGAAGAAGCAGCAGGAGGAGGACTAGGAGGGTTTTCAATATGGAAAAAAGAAAGAGAGAAGAAGAATAGAAGAAGAAGAAGAAAAGGAAGGAGGAAGAGGAGGAGGTTTTTTCCATTTGGAAAAGAAGAAAGGAGAAGAACCAGGAGAAGCAGCAGAAGGAGGAGGTGTTTCAACATAGAAAAAAGAAAGAAAGAAGAAGAGAAGAAGAAGAAGAAAAGGAAGGGGGAAGAGGAGGAGGTGTTTCCATTTGGAAAAGAAGTAAGGAGAAGAAGAAGAAGTAGAAAAAGAAGAAGTAGAAGAAGAAGTGAAGAAGAAATAGCTAGCAGCAGGAGGAGGAGGGTTTTCAATATGAAAAAAAGAAAGAAGAAGAGAAGAAGAAGAAGAAAAGGAAGCAGGAAGAGGAGGAGGTTATTCAATTTGGAAAAGAAGAAAGGAGAAGAAAAAGATGTAGAAAAAGAAGAAGAAGAAGAAGTGAAGAAGAAGAAGCTGCAGCTAGGAGGAGGAGGAGGAGGGTTTTCAATATGGAAAAAAGAAAGAAAGAAGAAGAAGAGAAAAAGAAGAGTAGGAATGGGAAAGAAAGGAGGTTTTTCCATTTGGAAAAGAATAAAGGAGATGAATAAGAAGTCGAAAAAGGAGAAAAAAAGAAGAAGAAGTGAAGAAGAATAGCTAGCAGCTGGAGGAGGAGGAGGGTTTTCAGTATGGGAAAAAGAAAGAAAGAAGAAGAGGAAAAGAAGAAGAAAAGGAAGGAGGAAGAGGAGGAGGTTTTTTCCATCTCGAAAAGAAGAAAGGAGAAGAAGAAGAAGAAGCAACCAGGAGGAGGGGAAGGAGAGTTTTCATATGGAAAAAAGAAGAAAGAAGAAGAAGAGAAGAAGAAGAAGAAAAGGAAGGAGGAAGAGAAGTAGGTTTTTCCATTTGGAGAAGGAGAAAGGAGAAGAAGAAGAAGATAGCTAGTATGAGGAGGAGGAGGAGGGATTTCAATATGGAAAAAGAAAGAAAGAAGAAGAAGAGAAAAAGAATAATGAAAGGAAGGAGAAAGAAGAGGAAGCATTTCCATTTGGAAAAAGAAGAAGAAGAAGAAGAAATAAAGAAGAAGAAGAAGAAGAAGAAAATAAAGAAATAAAGAAGAAGAAGAAGAAGAAGAAGAAGAATAAAGAAGAAGAAGAAATAAATAAATAAAGAAGAAGAAGAAATAAAGAAGAAGAAGAAATAAAGAAGAATAAATAAATAGGAAGGAGGAAGAGGAGGAGGTTTTTCCATCTGGGAAAAGAAGAAAGGAGAAGAAATAGCTAGTAGCAGGAGGAGGAGGAGGAGAGTTTTCAATATGGAAAAAAGAAAGAAGAAGAAGAAAAATGAAGGAGAAAGAAGAGTAGGGTTTTCCGTTTGGAAAAGAAGAAAGGAGAAAAAGAAGAAGGTGGAGGAGGAGGAGCAGAACGAGCAGGAGGAGGAAGGTTTTCAATCAGAAAAAGAAGAAAGGAGAAGAAGGAGATGAAGGAGAAGAAGAAGAAGAAGAAGAAGCAGCAGGAGGAGGACTAGGAGGGTTTTCAATATGGAAAAAAGAAAGAGAGAAGAAGAATAGAAGAAGAAGAAGAAAAGGAAGGAGGAAGAGGAGGAGGTTTTTTCCATTTGGAAAAGAAGAAAGGAGAAGAACCAGGAGAAGCAGCAGAAGGAGGAGGTGTTTCAACATAGAAAAAAGAAAGAAAGAAGAAGAGAAGAAGAAGAAGAAAAGGAAGGAGGAAGAGGAGGAGGTGTTTCCATTTGGAAAAGAAGCAAGGAGAAGAAGAAGAAGTAGAAAAAGAAGAAGTAGAAGAAGAAGTGAAGAAGAAATAGCTGTAGCAGGAGGAGGAGGGTTTTCAATATGAAAAAAAGAAAGAAGAAGAGAAGAAGAAGAAGAAAAGGAAGCAGGAAGAGGAGGAGGTTATTCAATTTGGAAAAGAAGAAAGGAGAAGAAAAAGATGTAGAAAAAGAAGAAGAAGAAGAAGTGAAGAAGAAGATAGCTAGCAGCAGGAGGAGGAGGAGGAGGGTTTTCAATATGGAAAAAGAAAGAAAGAAGAAGAAGAGAAAAAGAAGAGTAGGAATGGGAAAGAAAGGAGGTTTTTTCCATTTGGAAAAGAATAAAGGAGATGAATAAGAAGTCTAAAAAGGAGAAAAAAAGAAGAAGAAGTGAAGAAGAAGTAGCTAGCAGCTGGAGGAGGAGGAGGGTTTTCAGTATGGAAAAAAGAAAGAAAGAAGAAGAGGAAAAGAAGAAGAAAAGGAAGGAGGAAGAGGAGGAGGTTTTTCCATCTCGAAAAGAAGAAAGGAGAAGAAGAAGAAGAAGCAACCAGGAGGAGGGGAAGGAGAGTTTTCATATGGAAAAAAGAAGAAAGAAGAAGAAGAGAAGAAGAAGAAGAAAAGGAAGGAGGAAGAGAAGTAGGTTTTTCCATTTGGAGAAGGAGAAAGGAGAAGAAGAAGAAGAAGTAGCTATGAGGAGGAGGAGGAGGGATTTCAATATGGAAAAAGAAAGAAAGAAGAAGAAGAGAAAAAGAAGAATGGAAAGGAAGGAGAAAGAAGAGGAAGCATTTCCATTTGGAAAAAGAAGAAGAAGAAGAAGAAGAAGAAGAAGAAGAAGAAGAAGAAGAAGAAGAAATAAAGAAGAAGAATAAATGAAGAAGATAGAAGAAGAAGAAGAAGAAGAAGAATAAGAAGAAGAAGAAGAAGAAGAAGAAGAAAAAGGAAGGATGAAGAGGATGAGGTTTTTTCCATTTGGAAAAGAAGAAAGGAGAAGTAAATAGCAGTAGCAGGAGGAGGAGGAGGAGAGTTTTCAATATGGAAAAAAGAAAGAAGAAGAAGAAAAAGAAGGAGAAAGAAGAGTAGGGTTTTCCGTTTGGAAAAGAAGAAAGGAGAAAAAGAAGAAGGTGGAGGAGGAGGAGCAGAACGAGCAGGAGGAGGAAGGTTTTCAATCAGAAAAAGAAGAAAGGAGAAGAAGGAGATGAAGGAGAAGAAGAAGAAGAAGAGAAGAAGAAGAAGAAGCAGCAGGAGGAGGACTAGGAGGGTTTTCAATATGGAAAAAAGAAAGAGAGAAGAAGAATAGAAGAAGAAGAAGAAAAGGAAGGAGGAAGAGGAGGAGGTTTTTTCCATTTGGAAAAGAAGAAAGGAGAAGAACCAGGAGAAGCAGCAGAAGGAGGAGGTGTTTCAACATAGAAAAAAGAAAGAAAGAAGAAGAGAAGAAGAAGAAGAAAAGGAAGGGAGGGAAGAGGAGGAGGTGTTTCCATTTGGAAAAGAAGTAAGGAGAAGAAGAAGAAGTAGAAAAAGAAGAAGTAGAAGAAGAAGTGAAGAAGAAATAGCTAGCAGCAGGAGGAGGAGGGTTTTCAATATGAAAAAAAGAAAGAAGAAGAGAAGAAGAAGAAGAAAAAGGAAGCAGGAAGAGGAGGAGGTTATTCAATTTGGAAAAGAAGAAAGGAGAAGAAAAAGATGTAGAAAAAGAAGAAGAAGAAGAAGTGAAGAAGAAGAAGCAGCTAGTTAGGAGGAGGAGGAGGAGGGTTTTCAATATGGAAAAAAGAAAGAAAGAAGAAGAAGAGAAAAAGAAGAGTAGGAATGGGAAAGAAAGGAGGTTTTTTCCATTTGGAAAAGAATAAAGGAGATGAATAAGAAGTCTAAAAAGGAGAAAAAAAAGAAGAAGAAGTGAAGAAGAATAGCAGCAGCTGGAGGAGGAGGAGGGTTTTCAGTATGGAAAAAGAAAGAAAGAAGAAGAGGAAAAGAAGAAGAAAAAGGAAGGAGGAAGAGGAGGAGGTTTTTTCCATCTCGAAAAGAAGAAAGGAGAAGAAGAAGAAGAAGCAACCAGGAGGAGGGGAAGGAGAGTTTTCATATGGAAAAAAGAAGAAAGAAGAAGAAGAGAAGAAGAAGAAGAAAAGGAAGGAGGAAGAGAAGTAGGTTTTTTCCATTTGGAGAAGGAGAAAGGAGAAGAAGAAGAAGAAGCAGCTATGAGGAGGAGGAGGAGGGATTTCAACATGGAAAAAAGAAAGAAAGAAGAAGAAGAGAAAAAGAAGAAGGAAAGGAAGGAGAAAGAAGAGGAAGTATTTCCATTTGGGAAAAGAAGAAGAAGAAGAAGAAGAAGAAGAAGAAGAAGAAGAAGAATAAGAAGAAATAAAGAAGAAGAAAAATGAAGAAGAAGAAGAAGAAGAAGAAAAATGAAGAATAAAGAAGAAGAATAAAGAAATAAATAAATAAAGAATAATAAATAAAGAAGAAGAAGAGAATAAGAAGAAGAAATATGAGGAGGAGAAGGATGCATCTTTAATATGGAAAAAAGAAAGAAAGAAGAAGAAGGGAAGAAGAAGAAGATAGAAAGGAAGGAGGAAGAGGAGGAGGTTTTTCCATCTGGGAAAAAGAAGAAAGGAGAAGATGAAGAAGAAGTAGAAAAAGAAGAAGAAGAAGTGAAGAAGAGGAAGCAGCAGGAGGAGGAGAAGGAGGTATTTTAATATGGAAAAAAGAAAGAAAGAAGAAGAAGGGAAGAAGAAGAAGAAAAGGAAGGAGGAAGAGGAGGAGGTTTTTCCATTTGGAAAAGAAGAAAGGAGAAGAACCAGGAGAAGCAGCAGAAGGAGGAGGTGTTTCAATATAGAAAAAAGAAAGAAAGAAGAAGAGAAGAAGAAGAAGAAAAGGAAGGGGGAAGAGGAGGAGGTGTTTCCATTTGGAAAAGAAGTAAGGAGAAGAAGAAGAAGTAGAAAAAGAAGAAGTAGAAGAAGAAGTGAAGAAGAAGATAGCATGTAGCAGGAGGAGGAGGGTTTTCAATATGAAAAAAAGAAAGAAGAAGAGAAGAAGAAGAAGAAAAGGAAGCAGGAAGAGGAGGAGGTTATTCAATTTGGAAAAGAAGAAAGGAGAAGAAAAAGATGTAGAAAAAGAAGAAGAAGAAGAAGTGAAGAAGAAGTAGCTAGCAGCAGGAGGAGGAGGAGGAGGGTTTTCAATATGGAAAAAGAAAGAAAGAAGAAGAAGAGAAAAAGAAGAGTAGGAATGGGAAAGAAAGGAGGTTTTTTCCATTTGGAAAAGAATAAAGGAGATGAATAAGAAGTCGATAAAAGGAGAAAAAAAGAAGAAGAAGTGAAGAAGAAGAAGCTAGCAGCTGGAGGAGGAGGAGGGTTTTCAGTATGGAAAAAAGAAAGAAAGAAGAAGAGGAAAAGAAGAAGAAAAGGAAGGAGGAAGAGAAGGAGGTTTTTTCCATCTGGAGAAAGAAGAAAGGAGAAGAAGAAGAAGAAGCAATCAGGAGGAGGAGGAGGAGAGATTTTCATATGGAAAAAAGAAGAAAGAAGAAGAAGAGAAGAAGAAGAAGAAAAGGAAGGAGAAAGAAGAAGTAAGTATTTTCCATTTGGAGAAGGAGAAAGAAGAAGAAGAAGAATGAAGAAGAATGAAGATAAATGAAGAAAGAAAGAAGAAGAAGAAGAAGAAGAAGAATAAAAGTAAAGAAGAAAGAAGAAGAAGAATGAAAATGAAGAAGAAGAAGAATAAATAAAGAAGAATAAGAATAAATAAATAAAGAAGAAGAATAAATAAAGAAGAAGTAATGAAGAAGAAGATAGAAGAAGAAGATAGAAGAAGAAGAAGAAAAAGGAAGGAGGAAGAGGAGGAGGTTTTTCCATTTGGAAAAGAAGAAAGGAGAAGAAAATAGCTAGTAGCAGGAGGAGGAGGAGGAGAGCTTTTCAATATGGAAAAAAGAAAGAAGAAGAAGAAAAAGAAGGAGAAAGAAGAGTAGGGTTTTCCGTTTGGAAAAGAAGAAAGGAGAAAAAGAAGAAGGTGGAGGAGGAGGAGCAGAACGAGCAGGAGGAGGAAGGTTTTCAATCAGAAAAAGAAGAAAGAGAAGAAGGAGATGAAGGAGAAGAAGAATAAGAAGAAGAAGAAGAAGAAGCAGAGAGGAGGACTAGGAGGGGTTTTCAATATGGGAAAAAGAAAAAGAGAAGAAGAATAGAAGAAGTAGAAGAAAATGAAGGAGAAGAGGAGGTTTTTTCCATTTTGAAAAGATGAAAAGAATAGAAGAAGAAGTAGAAAAGAAGAAGAAGAAGAATAGAAGAAGAAGAAGAAGAAGAAGAAGAAAAGGAAGGAGGAAGAGGAGGAGGTTTTTTCCATTTGGAAAAGAAGAAAGGAGAAGAACCAGGAGAAGCAGCAGAAGGAGGAGGTGTTTCAATATAGAAAAAAGAAAGAAAGAAGAAGAGAAGAAGAAGAAGAAAAGGAAGGGGGAAGAGGAGGAGGTGTTTCCATTTGGAAAAGAAGTAAGGAGAAGAAGAAGAAGTAGAAAAAGAAGAAGTAGAAGAAGAAGTGAAGAAGAAGATAGCTGTAGCAGGAGGAGGAGGGTTTTCAATATGAAAAAAAAGAAAGAAGAAGAGAAGAAGAAGAAGAAAAGGAAGCAGGAAGAGGAGGAGGTTATTCAATTTGGAAAAGAAGAAAGGAGAAGAAAAAGATGTAGAAAAAGAAGAAGAAGAAGAAGTGAAGAAGAAGAAGCAGCTAGCAGGAGGAGGAGGAGGAGGGTTTTCAATATGGAAAAAAGAAAGAAAGAAGAAGAAGAGAAAAAGAAGAGTAGGAATGGGAAAGAAAGGAGGTTTTTTCCATTTGGAAAAGAATAAAGGAGATGAATAAGAAGTCGAAAAAGGAGAAAAAAAAGAAGAAGAAGTGAAGAAGAAGAAGCAGCAGCTGGAGGAGGAGGAGGGTTTTCAGTATGGAAAAAGAAAGAAAGAAGAAGAGGAAAAGAAGAAGAAAAGGAAGGAGGAAGAGGAGGAGGTTTTTTCCATCTCGAAAAGAAGAAAGGAGAAGAAGAAGAAGAAGCAACCAGGAGGAGGGGAAGGAGAGTTTTCATATGGAAAAAAGAAGAAAGAAGAAGAAGAGAAGAAGAAGAAGAAAAGGAAGGAGGAAGAGAAGTAGGTTTTTTCCATTTGGAGAATGAGAAAGGAGAAGAAGAAGAAGATAGCTAGTTATGAGGAGGAGGAGGATGGGATTTCAACATGGAAAAAAGAAAGAAAGAAGAAGAAGAGAAAAAGAAGAAGGAAAGGAAGGAGAAAGAAGATGAAGCATTTCCATTTGGAAAAAGAAGAAGAAGAAGAAGAAGAAGAAGAAGTAAAGAAGAAGAAATAAATAAAAGAAGAAGAAGAAGAAATAAAGAAGAAGAAATAAAAGAAGAAGAAATAAATAAAGTAAATAAAGAAATAAATGAAGAAGAAGAAGAATAAATAAATGAAGAAGAAGAAATAAAGAAGAAGAAGAAGAAGAAGAAAAATGAAGGAGGAAGAGGAGGAGGTTTTTCCATTTGGAAAAGAAGAAAGGAGAAGAAGAAGCAGTAGCAGGAGGAGGAGGAGGAGAGCTTTTCAATATGGAAAAAAGAAAGAAGAAGAAGAAAAAGAAGGAGAAAGAAGAGTAGGGTTTTCCGTTTGGAAAAGAAGAAAGGAGAAAAAGAAGAAGGTGGAGGAGGAGGAGCAGAACGAGCAGGAGGAGGAAGGTTTTCAATCAGAAAAAGAAGAAAGGAGAAGAAGGAGATGAAGGAGAAGAAGAAGAAGAAGAGAAGAAGAAGAAGAAGCAGCAGGAGGAGGACTAGGAGGGTTTTCAATATGGAAAAAAGAAAGAGAGAAGAAGAATAGAAGAAGAAGAAGAAAAGGAAGGAGGAAGAGGAGGAGGTTTTTTCCATTTGGAAAAGAAGAAAGGAGAAGAACCAGGAGAAGCAGCAGAAGGAGGAGGTGTTTCAACATAGAAAAAAGAAAGAAAGAAGAAGAGAAGAAGAAGAAGAAAAGGAAGGGAGGGAAGAGGAGGAGGTGTTTCCATTTGGAAAAGAAGTAAGGAGAAGAAGAAGAAGTAGAAAAAGAAGAAGTAGAAGAAGAAGTGAAGAAGAAGATAGCTAGTAGCAGGAGGAGGAGGGTTTTCAACATGAAAAAAAGAAAGAAGAAGAGAAGAAGAAGAAGAAAAGGAAGCAGGAAGAGGAGGAGGTTATTCAATTTGGAAAAGAAGAAAGGAGAAGAAAAAGATGTAGAAAAAGAAGAAGAAGAAGAAGTGAAGAAGAAGAAGCAGCAGCAGGAGGAGGAGGAGGAGGGTTTTCAATATGGAAAAAAGAAAGAAAGAAGAAGAAGAGAAAAAGAAGAGTAGGAATGGGAAAGAAAGGAGGTTTTTCCATTTGGAAAAGAATAAAGGAGATGAATAAGAAGTCTAAAAAGGAGAAAAAAAGAAGAAGAAGTGAAGAAGAAGATAGCTAGCAGCTGGAGGAGGAGGAGGGTTTTCAGTATGGAAAAAGAAAGAAAGAAGAAGAGGAAAAGAAGAAGAAAAGGAAGGAGGAAGAGGAGGAGGTTTTTTCCATCTCGAAAAGAAGAAAGGAGAAGAAGAAGAAGAAGCAACCAGGAGGAGGGGAAGGAGAGTTTTCATATGGAAAAAAGAAGAAAGAAGAAGAAGAGAAGAAGAAGAAGAAAAGTGAAGGATGAAGAGAAGTAGGTTTTTCCATTTGGAGAAGGAGAAAGGAGAAGAAGAAGAAGTAGCTGTATGAGGAGGAGGAGGAGGGATTTCAACATGGAAAAAAGAAAGAAAGAAGAAGAAGAGAAAAGAAGAAGGAAAGGAAGGAGAAAGAAGAGGAAGTATTCCATTTGGAAAAGAAGAAGAAGAAGAAGAAATAAATGAAATAAATAAATAAAGAAGAAGAAGAAGAAGAAATGAAGAAGAAATAAATAAAGAAGAAGAAATGAAGAAGAAATAAAGAAGAAGATAGAAATAAAGAAGAAGTAAATAGAAATAAAGAAGAAGAAGAAGAAGAAGAAAAGGAAGGAGGAAGAGGAGGAGGTTTTTCCATTTGGAAAAGAAGAAAGGAGATGAATAAGAAGTCGAAAAAGGAGAAAAAAAAGAAGAAGAAGTGAAGAAGAAATAGCTAGTAGCTGGAGGAGGAGGAGGGTTTTCAGTATGGAAAAAAGAAAGAAAGAAGAAGAGGAAAAAGAAGAAGAAAAGGAAGGAGGAAGAGGAGGAGGTTTTTTCCATCTCGAAAAGAAGAAAGGAGAAGAAGAAGAAGAAGCACCAGGAGGAGGGGAAGGAGAGTTTTCATATGGAAAAAAGAAGAAAGAAGAAGAAGAGAAGAAGAAGAAGAAAAGGAAGGAGGAAGAGAAGTAGGTTTTTTCCATTTGGAGAATGAGAAAGGAGAAGAAGAAGAAGAAGCAGTATGAGGAGGAGGAGGAGGGATTTGAATATGGAAAAAAGAAAGAAAGAAGAAGAAGAGAAAAAGAAGAATGAAAGGAAGGAGAAAGAAGAGGAAGCATTTATCTGGAGAAGAAGAAGAAGAAGAAGAATGAAATAATAAAGAAGAAGAAGAAGAAATGAAGAATGAAGAAGAATAAATAAATAATAAATAAATGAAGAAATAAAGAAGAAATAATAAAGAAGAAATAAAGAAGAAGAAGAAGAAATAATGAAATAAAGAAGAAGAAGAAGAAGAATAAAGAAGAAGATGAGAAGAAGATGAAGAAGAAGAAGAAGATAGCATGAGGATGAGAAGGAGGATATTTTAATATGGAAAAAAGAAAGAAAGAAGAAGAATGGGAAGAAGAAGAAGAAAATGAAGGAGGAAGAGGAGGAGGTTTTTCCATCTGGAAAAAGAAGAAAGGAGAAGATGAAGAAGAAGCAGAAGAAGAAGAAGAAGAGAATGAAGAAGAAGAAGCAGCAGGAGGAGGAGTAGGAGGGTATTTTCAAATATGGAAAAAAGAAAGAAAGAAGAAGAATGGGAAGAAGAAGAAGAAAAGGAAGGAGGAAGAGGAGGAGGTTTTTTCCATTTGGAAAAGAAGAAAGGAGAAGAACCAGGAGAAGCAGCTAGAAGGAGGAGGTGTTTCTAACATAGAAAAAAGAAAGAAAGAAGAAGAGAAGAAGAAGAAGAAAAGGAAGGGAGGGAAGAGGAGGAGGTGTTTCCATCTGGAAAAGAAGCAAGGAGAAGAAGAAGAAGTAGAAAAAGAAGAAGTAGAAGAAGAAGTGAAGAAGAAGAAGCAGCAGCAGGAGGAGGAGGGTTTTCAATATGAAAAAAAGAAAGAAGAAGAGAAGAAGAAGAAGAAAAGGAAGCAGGAAGAGGAGGAGGTTATTCAATTTGGAAAAGAAGAAAGGAGAAGAAAAAGATGTAGAAAAAGAAGAAGAAGAAGAAGTGAAGAAGAAGAAGCTAGTTAGCAGGAGGAGGAGGAGGAGGGTTTTCAATATGGAAAAAGAAAGAAAGAAGAAGAAGAGAAAAAGAAGAGTAGGAATGGGAAAGAAAGGAGGTTTTTTCCATTTGGAAAAGAATAAAGGAGATGAATAAGAAGTCGAAAAAGGAGAAAAAAAGAAGAAGAAGTGAAGAAGAATAAAGCTAGCAGCTGGAGGAGGAGGAGGGTTTTCAGTATGGAAAAAGAAAGAAAGAAGAAGAGGAAAAGAAGAAGAAAAGGAAGGAGGAAGAGGAGGAGGTTTTTTCCATCTGAAAAGAAGAAAGGAGAAGAAGAAGAAGAAGCACCAGGAGGAGGGGAAGGAGAGTTTTCATATGGAAAAAAGAAGAAAGAAGAAGAAGAGAAGAAGAAGAAGAAAAGGAAGGAGGAAGAGAAGTAGGTTTTTCCATTTGGAGAAGGAGAAAGGAGAAGAAGAAGAAGATAGCTGTTATGATGATGAGGAGGATGGGATCTCAACATGGAAAAAGAAAGAAAGAAGAAGAAGAGAAAAAGAAGAATGAAAGGAATGAGAAAGAAGAGGAAGCATCTCCATCTGGAAAAAGAAGAAGAAGAAGAAGAATAAATGAAGAAGAAGAAATAAATAAATGAAATAATAGAATAAATAAATAAAGAAGAAGAAGAAGAAATAAAGAAGAAATAATAAATAAAGAATAATGAAGAAGAAATAAATAAATAAATAAAGATAGAAGAAGAAATAAATAAAGAAGAAGAAGAAATAAATGAATGATGAAGAGGAGGAGGTTTTTTCCATCTGGAAAAGAAGAAAGGAGAAGTAAATAGCAGTAGTATGATGAGGAGGAGGAGAGCTTTTCAATATGGAAAAAAGAAAGAAGAAGAAGAAAAAGAAGGAGAAAGAAGAGTAGGGTTTTCCGTTTGGAAAAGAAGAAAGGAGAAAAAGAAGAAGGTGGAGGAGGAGGAGCAGAACGAGCAGGAGGAGGAAGGTTTTTCAATCAGAAAAAGAAGAAAGGAGAAGAAGGAGATGAAGGAGAAGAAGAAGAAGAAGAGAAGAAGAAGAAGAAGCAGCAGGAGGAGGACTAGGAGGGTTTTCAATATGGAAAAAAGAAAGAGAGAAGAAGAATAGAAGAAGAAGAAGAAAAGGAAGGAGGAAGAGGAGGAGGTTTTTTCCATTTGGAAAAGAAGAAAGGAGAAGAACCAGGAGAAGCAGCAGAAGGAGGAGGTGTTTCAATATAGAAAAAAGAAAGAAAGAAGAAGAGAAGAAGAAGAAGAAAAGGAAGGGGGGAAGAGGAGGAGGTGTTTCCATTTGGAAAAGAAGTAAGGAGAAGAAGAAGAAGTAGAAAAAGAAGAAGTAGAAGAAGAAGTGAAGAAGAAGAAGCAGTAGCAGGAGGAGGAGGGTTTTCAATATGAAAAAAAAGAAAGAAGAAGAGAAGAAGAAGAAGAAAAGGAAGCAGGAAGAGGAGGAGGTTATTCAATTTGGAAAAGAAGAAAGGAGAAGAAAAAGATGTAGAAAAAGAAGAAGAAGAAGAAGTGAGGAAGAAGAAGCTGCAGTAGGAGGAGGAGGAGGAGGGTTTTCAATATGGAAAAAAGAAAGAAAGAAGAAGAAGAGAAAAAGAAGAATGAAAGGAATGAGAAAGAAGAGGAAGTATTTTCCATCTGGAAAAGAATAAAGAAGAATAGAATAAGAAGTAATAAATGAAAATAAAGAAGAAGAAATAAATAAATAAAGAAGTAAATAATGGGAAGAAGATGAAAGCATATGATGATGAGAATGAGAGCATTTTAATATGGAAAAAAGAAAGAAAGAAGAAGAATGGGAAGAAGAAGAAGAAAAGGAAGGATGAAGAGGATGAGGTTTTTCCATCTGGAAAAAGAAGAAAGGAGAAGATGAAGAAGAAGTAGAAAAAGAAGAAGAAGAAGTGAAGAAGAGGAAGCAGCAGGAGGAGGAGAAGTAGGTATTTTAATATGGAAAAAATAAAGAAAGAAGAAGAAGGGAAGAAGAAGAAGAAACGGAAGGAGGAAGAGGAGGAGGTTTTTCCATTTGGAAAAGAAGAAAGGAGAAGAACCAGGAGAAGCAGCAGAAGGAGGAGGTGTTTCAACATAGAAAAAGAAAGAAAGAAGAAGAGAAGAAGAAGAAGAAAAGGAAGGGGGAAGAGGAGGAGGTGTTTCCATTTGGGAAAAGAAGTAAGGAGAAGAAGAAGAAGTAGAAAAAGAAGAAGTAGAAGAAGAAGTGAAGAAGAAATAGCTGATAGCAGGAGGAGGAGGGTTTTCAATATGAAAAAAAAAGAAAGAAGAAGAGAAGAAGAAGAAGAAAAGGAAGCAGGAAGAGGAGGAGGTTATTCAATTTGGAAAAGAAGAAAGGAGAAGAAAAAGATGTAGAAAAAGAAGAAGAAGAAGAAGTGAAGAAGAAGAAGCAGCAGCAGGAGGAGGAGGAGGAGGGTTTTCAATATGGAAAAAAGAAAGAAAGAAGAAGAAGAGAAAAAGAAGAGTAGGAATGGGAAAGAAAGGAGGTTTTTTCCATTTGGAAAAGAATAAAGGAGATGAATAAGAAGTCGAAAAAGGAGAAAAAAAAGAAGAAGAAGTGAAGAAGAAGAAGCAGCAGCTGGAGGAGGAGGAGGGTTTTCAGTATGGAAAAAAGAAAGAAAGAAGAAGAGGAAAAGAAGAAGAAAAGGAAGGAGGAAGAGGAGGAGGTTTTTTCCATCTCGGAAAAGAAGAAAGGAGAAGAAGAAGAAGAAGCAACCAGGAGGAGGGGAAGGAGAGTCTTTCATATGGAAAAAGAAGAAAGAAGAAGAAGAGAAGAAGAAGAAGAAAAAGGAAGGAGGAAGAGAAGTAGGTTTTTTCCATTTGGAGAAGGAGAAAGGAGAAGAAGAAGAAGCAGCTGTTATGAGGAGGAGGAGGAGGGATTTCAACATGGAAAAAGAAAGAAAGAAGAAGAAGAGAAAAAGAAGAATGAAAGGAAGGAGAAAGAAGATGAAGTATTTCCATCTGGAAAAGAAGAAGAAATAAAGAAGAATAAAAGAAGAAGAAATAAATAAAGAAGAAGAAGAAATAAATGAAATAAATAATAAAGAAGAAGAAGAAGAAATAAATAAAGAAGAAGAAATAAATGAAATAAATGAAGAAATAAAGAAATAAAGAAATAAATAAAGAAAGAAATAAATAAAGAAATAGAAAGGAATGATGAAGAGGAGGAGGTTTTTCCATCTGGAAAAGAAGAAAGGAGAAGAATAAAGCAGTAGCAGGAGGAGGAGGAGGAGAGCTTTTCAACATGGAAAAAAGAAAGAAGAAGAAGAAAAAGAAGGAGAAAGAAGAGTAGGGTTTTCCGTTTGGAAAAGAAGAAAGGAGAAAAAGAAGAAGGTGGAGGAGGAGGAGCAGAACGAGCAGGAGGAGGAAGGTTTTCAATCAGAAAAAGAAGAAAGGAGAAGAAGGAGATGAAGGAGAAGAAGAAGAAGAAGAGAAGAAGAAGAAGAAGCAGCAGGAGGAGGACTAGGAGGGTTTTCAATATGGAAAAAAGAAAGAGAGAAGAAGAATAGAAGAAGAAGAAGAAAAGGAAGGAGGAAGAGGAGGAGGTTTTTTCCATTTGGAAAAGAAGAAAGGAGAAGAACCAGGAGAAGCAGCAGAAGGAGGAGGTGTTTCAACATAGAAAAAAGAAAGAAAGAAGAAGAGAAGAAGAAGAAGAAAAAGGAAGGGGGAAGAGGAGGAGGTGTTTCCATTTGGAAAAGAAGTAAGGAGAAGAAGAAGAAGTAGAAAAAGAAGAAGTAGAAGAAGAAGTGAAGAAGAATAAAGCTAGCAGCTAGGAGGAGGAGGGTTTTCAATATGAAAAAAAAGAAAGAAGAAGAGAAGAAGAAGAAGAAAAAGGAAGCAGGAAGAGGAGGAGGTTATTCAATTTGGAAAAGAAGAAAGGAGAAGAAAAAGATGTAGAAAAAGAAGAAGAAGAAGAAGTGAGGAAGAAGAAGCTGTAGCTAGGAGGAGGAGGAGGAGGGTTTTCAATATGGAAAAAGAAAGAAAGAAGAAGAAGAGAAAAAGAAGAGTAGGAATGGGAAAGAAAGGAGGTTTTTTCCATTTGGAAAAGAATAAAGGAGATGAATAAGAAGTCAGAAAAAGGAGAAAAAAAAGAAGAAGAAGTGAAGAAGAATAGCTAGCAGCTGGAGGATGAGGAGGGTTTTCAGTATGGAAAAAGAAAGAAAGAAGAAGAGGAAAAGAAGAAGAAAAGGAAGGAGGAAGAGGAGGAGGTTTTTGCATCTGGAAAAGAAGAAAGGAGAAGAAGAAGAAGAAGCAACCAGGAGGAGGGGAAGGAGAGTTTTCATATGGAAAAAAGAAGAAAGAAGAAGAAGAGTAGAAGAAGAAGAAAAGGAAGGAGGAAGAGAAGTAGGTTTTTCCATTTGGAGAATGAGAAAGGAGAAGAAGAAGAAGAAGCTAGCTATGAGGAGGAGGAGGATGGGATTTCAACATGGAAAAAAGAAAGAAAGAAGAAGAAGAGAAAAAGAAGAATGAAAGGAAGGAGAAAGAAGAGGAAGCATCTAATCTGGGAAAAGAAGAAATAAATAAATAAATAAAGAATAAATAAATAAATAGAAATAAATAAATAAATAAATAATAAAGTAAATAATAAATGAAATAAATGAAGAAATAATAAAGAAGAAGAAGATAGATAGAGTTATGATGATGAGTAATGATGTATTTTAATATGGAAAAGAAGAAAAATGAAAGAAGAAGAATGAAGAAGAAGAAGAAAGTATGAATGATGAAGAGGAGGAGGTTTCTTCCATCTGGAAAAAGAAGAAAGGAGAAGATGAAGAAGAAGTAGAAGAAGAAGAAGAAGAAGTGAAGAAGAAGAAGCAGCAGGAGGAGGAGAAGGAGGGTATTTTAATATGGAAAAAAGAAAGAAAGAAGAAGAATGGGAAGAAGAAGAAGAAAACGGAAGGAGGAAGAGGAGGAGGTTTTTTCCATTTGGAAAAGAAGAAAGGAGAAGAACCAGGAGAAGCAGCAGAAGGAGGAGGTGTTTCAATATAGAAAAAGAAAGAAAGAAGAAGAGAAGAAGAAGAAGAAAAGGAAGGGAGGGAAGAGGAGGAGGTGTTTCCATTTGGAAAAGAAGCAAGGAGAAGAAGAAGAAGTAGAAAAAGAAGAAGTAGAAGAAGAAGTGAAGAAGAAGAATAGCTGTTAGTAGGAGGAGTGATGGGTCTTTCAATATGAAAAAAAAGAAAGAAGAAGAGAAGAAGAAGAAGAAAAGGAAGCAGGAAGAGGAGGAGGTTATTCAATTTGGAAAAGAAGAAAGGAGAAGAAAAAGATGTAGAAAAAGAAGAAGAAGAAGAAGTGAAGAAGAAGAAGCTGTCAGCAGGAGGAGGAGGAGGAGGGTTTTCAATATGGAAAAAAGAAAGAAAGAAGAAGAAGAGAAAAAGAAGAGTAGGAATGGGAAAGAAAGGAGGTTTTTTCCATTTGGAAAAGAATAAAGGAGATGAATAAGAAGTCGAAAAAGGAGAAAAAAAAGAAGAAGAAGTGAAGAAGAAGAAGCTAGCAGCTGGAGGAGGAGGAGGGTTTTCAGTATGGAAAAAGAAAGAAAGAAGAAGAGGAAAAAGAAGAAGAAAAGGAAGGAGGAAGAGGAGGAGGTTTTTTCCATCTGGAAAAGAAGAAAGGAGAAGAAGAAGAAGAAGCAACCAGGAGGAGGGGAAGGAGAGTTTTCATATGGAAAAAAAGAAGAAAGAAGAAGAAGAGAAGAAGAAGAAGAAAAGGAAGGAGGAAGAGAAGTAGGTTTTTCCATTTGGAGAATGAGAAAGGAGAAGAAGAAGAAGATAGCAGTTATGAGGAGGAGGAGGAGGGATTTCAATATGGAAAAAAGAAAGAAAGAAGAAGAAGAGAAAAAGAAGAAGGAAAGGAAGGAGAAAGAAGAGGAAGCATTTCCATTTGGAAAAGAAGAAGAAGAAGAAGTAAGAAGAAGAAGTAAGAAGAAGAAATAGAAATGAAGAAGAAGAAGAAATAAATAGAAGAAGAAGAAGAATAGAAGAAGATAGAAGTAGTATGAGGAGTGAGAAGGAGGTATTTTAATATGGAAAAAGAAATGAAAGAAGAAGTAATGGGAAGAAGAAGAAATAGAAAGTGAAGGAGGAAGAGGAGGAGGTGTCTTTCCATCTGGAAAAGAAGAAAGGAGAAGATGAAGATAGAAGTAGAAAAGAAGAAGAAGAAGGGAAGAAGAGGAAGCAGCAGGAGGAGGAGAAGGAGGTATTTTAATATGGAAAAAGAAAGAAAGAAGAAGAAGGGAAGAAGAAGAAGAAAACGGAAGGAGGAAGAGGAGGAGGTTTTTCCATTTGGAAAAGAAGAAAGGAGAAGAACCAGGAGAAGCAGCAGAAGGAGGAGGTGTTTCAACATAGAAAAAGAAAGAAAGAAGAAGAGAAGAAGAAGAAGAAAAGGAAGGGAGGGAAGAGGAGGAGGTGTTTCCATTTGGAAAAGAAGTAAGGAGAAGAAGAAGAAGTAGAAAAAAGAAGAAGTAGAAGAAGAAGTGAAGAAGAAGATAGCATGTAGTTATGAGGATGAGTGGTCTTTCAACATGAAAAAAAGAAAGAAGAAGAGAAGAAGAAGAAGAAAAAGGAAGCAGGAAGAGGAGGAGGTTATTCAATTTGGAAAAGAAGAAAGGAGAAGAAAAAGATGTAGAAAAAGAAGAAGAAGAAGAAGTGAAGAAGAAGAAGCAGCAGCAGGAGGAGGAGGAGGAGGGTTTTCAATATGGAAAAAAGAAAGAAAGAAGAAGAAGAGAAAAAGAAGAGTAGGAATGGGAAAGAAAGGAGGTTTTTCCATTTGGAAAAGAATAAAGGAGATGAATAAGAAGTCGAAAAAGGAGAAAAAAAAGAAGAAGAAGTGAAGAAGAATAGCTAGCAGCTGGAGGAGGAGGAGGGTTTTCAGTATGGAAAAAGAAAGAAAGAAGAAGAGGAAAAGAAGAAGAAAAGGAAGGAGGAAGAGGAGGAGGTTTTTTCCATCTCGAAAAGAAGAAAGGAGAAGAAGAAGAAGAAGCAACCAGGAGGAGGGGAAGGAGAGTTTTCACATGGAAAAAAGAAGAAAGAAGAAGAAGAGAAGAAGAAGAAGAAAAAGGAAGGAGGAAGAGAAGTAGGTTTCTTCCATTTGGAGAAGGAGAAAGGAGAAGAAGAAATAGATAGCTGTTATGATGAGGAGGAGGATGGGATTTCAACATGGAAAAAGAAAGAAAGAAGAAGAAGAGAAAAAGAAGAATGAAAAGGAAGGAGAAAGAAGAGGAAGCATTCTATTTGGAAAAAGAAGAAGAAGTAAAGAAGAAGAAGAAGAAATAAAGAAGAAGAAGAAGAAATGAAGAAGAAATAAATAAATAGAAGAAGAAGAAATAAAGAAGAAGAAGAAGTAAATAAAGAAGAAATAAATGAAATAAAGAAGAAGAATAAATAAAGAAGAAGAAGATAAATGATATGATGATGAGAAGGATGTATTTTAATATGGAAAAAGAAAGAAAGAAGAAGAAATGAAGAAGAAGAAGAAAAGCAGGAATGATGAAGAGGAGGATGTTTTTCCATTTGGAAAAGAAGAAAAGAGAAGATGAAGAAGAAGTAGAAAAAGAAGAAGAATAGTGAAGAAGAGGAAGTAGCAGGATGATGAGAAGGAGGTATTTTAATATGGAAAAAGAAAGAAAGAAGAAGAATGGGAAGAAGAAGAAGAAACGGAAGGAGGAAGAGGAGGAGGTTTTTCCATTTGGAAAAGAAGAAAGGAGAAGAACCAGGAGAAGCATAGAATGAGGAGGTGTTTCAACATAGAAAAAGAAAGAAAGAAGAAGAGAAGAAGAAGAAGAAAAGGAAGGGAGGGAAGAGGAGGAGGTGTTTCCATTTGGAAAAGAAGTAAGGAGAAGAAGAAGAAGTAGAAAAAGAAGAAGTAGAAGAAGAAGTGAAGAAGAAGATAGCTGTTAGCAGGAGGAGGAGGGTTTTCAATATGAAAAAAAGAAAGAAGAAGAGAAGAAGAAGAAGAAAAGGAAGCAGGAAGAGGAGGAGGTTATTCAATTTGGAAAAGAAGAAAGGAGAAGAAAAAGATGTAGAAAAAGAAGAAGAAGAAGAAGTGAAGAAGAAGATAGCATGTTATGAGGAGGAGGAGGAGGGTTTTCAATATGGAAAAAAGAAAGAAAGAAGAAGAAGAGAAAAAGAAGAGTAGGAATGGGAAAGAAAGGAGGTTTTTCCATTTGGAAAAGAATAAAGGAGATGAATAAGAAGTCTAAAAGGAGAAAAAAAGAAGAAGAAGTGAAGAAGAATAGCTGCAGCTGGAGGAGGAGGAGGGTTTTCAGTATGGAAAAAGAAAGAAAGAAGAAGAGGAAAAGAAGAAGAAAAGGAAGGAGGAAGAGGAGGAGGTTTTTTCCCATCTGGAAAAGAAGAAAGGAGAAGAAGAAGAAGAAGCACCAGGAGGAGGGGAAGGAGAGTTTCATATGGAAAAAAGAAGAAAGAAGAAGAAGAGAAGAAGAAGAAGAAAAGGAAGGAGGAAGAGAAGTAGGTTTTTTCCATCTGGAGAAGGAGAAAGGAGAAGAAGAAGATAGATAGCAGTAGGAGGAGGAGGAGGAGGGACTTTCAACATGGAAAAAAGAAAGAAAGAAGAAGAAGAGAAAAAGAAGAATGAAAGGAAGGAGAAAGAAGAGGAAGTATCTCCATTTGGAAAAGAAGAAGAAGAAATAAGATAAATGAAAAATAAAGTAAGAAGAAATGAAGAAGAAGAAGAAGAAATAAAGAAGAAGAAATGAAATAATAGAAGAAGAAGAAGAAGATATTTAATATGAAGAAGAAAGAAAGAAGAAGAAATGAAGAAGAAGAAGAAAAATGAAGGAGGAAGAGGAGGATGTTTCTTTCCATTTGGGAAAAGAAGAAAAGAGAAGATGAAGAAGAAGTAGAAAAAGAAGAAGAAGAAGTGAAGAAGAGGAAGCAGCAGGAGGAGGAGAAGGAGGTATTTTAATATGGAAAAAAGAAAGAAAGAAGAAGAAGGGAAGAAGAAGAAGAAACGGAAGGAGGAAGAGGAGGAGGTTTTTCCATTTGGAAAAGAAGAAAGGAGAAGAACCAGGAGAAGCAGCAGAAGGAGGAGGTGTTTCAATATAGAAAAAGAAAGAAAGAAGAAGAGAAGAAGAAGAAGAAAAGGAAGGGGGAAGAGGAGGAGGTGTCTCCATTTGGAAAAGAAGTAAGGAGAAGAAGAAGAAGTAGAAAAAGAAGAAGTAGAAGAAGAAGTGAAGAAGAAGAAGCAGCAGTTAGGAGGAGGAGGGTTTTCAATATGAAAAAAAGAAAGAAGAAGAGAAGAAGAAGAAGAAAAGGAAGCAGGAAGAGGAGGAGGTTATTCAATTTGGAAAAGAAGAAAGGAGAAGAAAAAGATGTAGAAAAAGAAGAAGAAGAAGAAGTGAAGAAGAAGAAGCTGTTAGCAGGAGGAGGAGGAGGAGGGTTTTCAATATGGAAAAAAGAAAGAAAGAAGAAGAAGAGAAAAAGAAGAGTAGGAATGGGAAAGAAAGGAGGTTTCTTCCATCTGGAAAAGAATAAAGGAGATGAATAAGAAGTCTAAAAGGAGAAAAAAAGAAGAAGAAGTGAAGAAGTAAAGTAGCTAGCAGCTGGAGGAGGAGGAGGGTTTTCAGTATGGAAAAAGAAAGAAAGAAGAAGAGGAAAAGAAGAAGAAAAAGGAAGGAGGAAGAGGAGGAGGTTTTTCCCATCTCGGAAAAGAAGAAAGGAGAAGAAGAAGAAGAAGCAACCAGGAGGAGGGGAAGGAGAGTTTTCATATGGAAAAAAAGAAGAAAGAAGAAGAAGAGAAGAAGAAGAAGAAAAGGAAGGAGGAAGAGAAGTAGGTTTTTCCATTTGGAGAAGGAGAAAGGAGAAGAAGAAGAAGATAGCTGTTATGAGGAGGATGATGAGGGATTTCAACATGGAAAAAGAAAGAAAGAAGAAGAAGAGAAAAAGAAGAATGAAAAGGAATGAGAAAGAAGAGGAAGTATCTCCATCTGGGAAAAGAAGAAGAAGAAGAAATAAGAAGAATAAATGAAGAAGAATAAATAGAATAAATAAAGAAGAAATAAATAATAAATGAAATAAATAAATAAATAAAGAAGAAATGAAATAAATAAATAAAGAAGAAGAATAAATAAATAAATAAATAAAGAAGAAGAAGAAATAAATAAATAAAGAATAAATAATAAATAGAAGAAGAAGAAAATGAAGGATGAAGAGGATGAGGTTTCTTTCCATTTGGAAAAGAAGAAAGGAGAAGAATGAAGCAGTAGCAGGATGAGGAGGAGGAGAGTTTTCAATATGGGAAAAAAGAAAGAAGAAGAAGAAAAAGAAGGAGAAAGAAGAGTAGGGTTTTCCGTTTGGAAAAGAAGAAAGGAGAAAAAGAAGAAGGTGGAGGAGGAGGAGCAGAACGAGCAGGAGGAGGAAGGTTTTCAATCAGAAAAAGAAGAAAGGAGAAGAAGGAGATGAAGGAGAAGAAGAAGAAGAAGAGAAGAAGAAGAAGAAGCAGCAGGAGGAGGACTAGGAGGGTTTTCAATATGGAAAAAAGAAAGAGAGAAGAAGAATAGAAGAAGAAGAAGAAAAGGAAGGAGGAAGAGGAGGAGGTTTTTTC
Organism: Phyllostomus hastatus; assembly: GCF_019186645.2. Taxonomy (NCBI): domain Eukaryota; kingdom Metazoa; phylum Chordata; class Mammalia; order Chiroptera; family Phyllostomidae; genus Phyllostomus; species Phyllostomus hastatus. The sequence continues at coordinate 17,323,553 of NW_025333622.1, forward strand.
CATTTGGAAAAGAAGAAAGGAGAAGAACCAGGAGAAGCAGCAGAAGGAGGAGGTGTTTCAACATAGAAAAAAGAAAGAAAGAAGAAGAGAAGAAGAAGAAGAAAAGGAAGGGGGAAGAGGAGGAGGTGTTTCCATTTGGAAAAGAAGTAAGGAGAAGAAGAAGAAGTAGAAAAAGAAGAAGTAGAAGAAGAAGTGAAGAAGAAGAAGAAGCAGCAGGAGGAGGAGGGTTTTCAATATGAAAAAAAAAGAAAGAAGAAGAGAAGAAGAAGAAGAAAAGGAAGCAGGAAGAGGAGGAGGTTATTCAATTTGGAAAAGAAGAAAGGAGAAGAAAAAGATGTAGAAAAAGAAGAAGAAGAAGAAGTGAGGAAGAAGAAGCAGCAGCAGGAGGAGGAGGAGGAGGGTTTTCAATATGGAAAAAAGAAAGAAAGAAGAAGAAGAGAAAAAGAAGAGTAGGAATGGGAAAGAAAGGAGGTTTTTCCATTTGGAAAAGAATAAAGGAGATGAATAAGAAGTCTAAAAAGGAGAAAAAAAGAAGAAGAAGTGAAGAAGAATAGCTAGCAGCTGGAGGATGAGGAGGGTTTTCAGTATGGAAAAAGAAAGAAAGAAGAAGAGGAAAAGAAGAAGAAAAAGGAAGGAGGAAGAGGAGGAGGTTTTTGCATCCGAAAAGAAGAAAGGAGAAGAAGAAGAAGAAGCAACCAGGAGGAGGGGAAGGAGAGTTTTCATATGGAAAAAAGAAGAAAGAAGAAGAAGAGAAGAAGAAGAAGAAAAGGAAGGAGGAAGAGAAGTAGGTTTTTCCATTTGGGAGAATGAGAAAGGAGAAGAAGAAGAAGAAGCTAGCAGGAGGAGGATGAGGAGGGATTTCAACATGGAAAAAGAAAGAAAGAAGAAGAAGAGAAAAAAGAATAAAGTGAAAGGAAGGAGAAAGAAGAGGAAGCATTTCCATCTGGAAAAAGAAGAAGATAGAAGAAATAAAGATGAAATAAAGAAATAAATAAGATAAATAAGAAGAAGAAATAAAGAAATAAAGAAGAAGATAGAGAAGAAGATGAAGCAGTATGAGGAGGAGAATGATGGGTATTTTAATATGGAAAAAGAAAGAAAGAAGAAGAATGGGAAGAAGAAGAAGAAAAGGAAGGAGGAAGAGGAGGAGGTTTTTCCATTTGGAAAAGAAGAAAGGAGAAGAACCAGGAGAAGTCAGCAGAAGGAGGAGGTGTTTCAACATAGAAAAAGAAAGAAAGAAGAAGAGAAGAAGAAGAAGAAAAGGAAGGGGGAAGAGGAGGAGGTGTTTCCATTTGGGAAAAAGAAGTAAGGAGAAGAAGAAGAAGTAGAAAAAAGAAGAAGTAGAAGAAGAAGTGAAGAAGAAGATAGCAGCTAGCAGGAGGAGGATGAGGTTTTCAATATGAAAAAAAGAAAGAAGAAGAGAAGAAGAAGAAGAAAAGGAAGCAGGAAGAGGAGGAGGTTATTCAATTTGGAAAAGAAGAAAGGAGAAGAAAAAGATGTAGAAAAAGAAGAAGAAGAAGAAGTGAAGAAGAAGAAGCTGCAGCAGGAGGAGGAGGAGGAGGGTTTTCAATATGGAAAAAAGAAAGAAAGAAGAAGAAGAGAAAAAGAAGAGTAGGAATGGGAAAGAAAGGAGGTTTTTCCATTTGGAAAAGAATAAAGGAGATGAATAAGAAGTCGAAAAAGGAGAAAAAAAAGAAGAAGAAGTGAAGAAGAAGTAGCTGTTAGCTGGAGGAGGAGGAGGGTCTTCAGTATGGAAAAAGAAAGAAAGAAGAAGAGGAAAAAGAAGAAGAAAAGGAAGGAGGAAGAGGAGGAGGTTTTTTCCATCTCGAAAAGAAGAAAGGAGAAGAAGAAGAAGAAGCAACCAGGAGGAGGGGAAGGAGAGTTTTCATATGGAAAAAAGAAGAAAGAAGAAGAAGAGAAGAAGAAGAAGAAAAAGGAAGGAGGAAGAGAAGTAGGTTTTTTCCATTTGGAGAAGGAGAAAGGAGAAGAATAAGAAGAAGCAGTTATGAGGAGGAGGAGGAGGGATTTCAACATGGAAAAAGAAAGAAAGAAGAAGAAGAGAAAAAGAAGAAGGAAAGGAAGGAGAAAGAAGAGGAAGTATTTCCATTTGGAAAAGAAGAAGAAGAAGAAGAAGAAGAAGTAAATAAAGAAATAAAGAAATAAAGAAGAAGAAGAAGAAATAAATAAATAAAGAAATAATAAAGAAATAAAGAAATAAATAAAGAAGAAGAAGAAGAAATAAATAAATAAATAAAGAAGAAGAAGATAGAAGAAGAAGAAATAAAGAAATAAAGAATAAAGAAGAAGAAAAGGAATGATGAAGAGGAGGAGGTTTTTCCATTTGGAAAAGAAGAAAGGAGAAGAAGAAGCAGTAGCAGGAGGAGGAGGAGGAGAGCTTTTCAATATGGAAAAAAGAAAGAAGAAGAAGAAAAAGAAGGAGAAAGAAGAGTAGGGTTTTCCGTTTGGAAAAGAAGAAAGGAGAAAAAGAAGAAGGTGGAGGAGGAGGAGCAGAACGAGCAGGAGGAGGAAGGTTTTCAATCAGAAAAAGAAGAAAGGAGAAGAAGGAGATGAAGGAGAAGAAGAAGAAGAAGAGAAGAAGAAGAAGAAGCAGCAGGAGGAGGACTAGGAGGGTTTTCAATATGGAAAAAAGAAAGAGAGAAGAAGAATAGAAGAAGAAGAAGAAAAGGAAGGAGGAAGAGGAGGAGGTTTTTTCCATTTGGAAAAGAAGAAAGGAGAAGAACCAGGAGAAGCAGCAGAAGGAGGAGGTGTTTCAATATAGAAAAAGAAAGAAAGAAGAAGAGAAGAAGAAGAAGAAAAAGGAAGGGGGAAGAGGAGGAGGTGTTTCCATTTGGAAAAGAAGCAAGGAGAAGAAGAAGAAGTAGAAAAAGAAGAAGTAGAAGAAGAAGTGAAGAAGAAATAGCTAGCAGCAGGAGGAGGAGTGGGTTTTCAATATGAAAAAAAGAAAGAAGAAGAGAAGAAGAAGAAGAAAAAGGAAGCAGGAAGAGGAGGAGGTTATTCAATTTGGAAAAGAAGAAAGGAGAAGAAAAAGATGTAGAAAAAGAAGAAGAAGAAGAAGTGAAGAAGAAGAAGCAGCTGTTAGGAGGAGGAGGAGGAGGGTTTTCAATATGGAAAAAGAAAGAAAGAAGAAGAAGAGAAAAAGAAGAGTAGGAATGGGAAAGAAAGGAGGTTTTTCCATTTGGAAAAGAATAAAGGAGATGAATAAGAAGTAGAAAAATGGGAGAAAAAAAAGAAGAAGAAGTGAAGAAGAATAGCTAGCAGCTGGAGGAGGAGGAGGGTTTTCAGTATGGAAAAAGAAAGAAAGAAGAAGAGGAAAAGAAGAAGAAAAAGGAAGGAGGAAGAGGAGGAGGTTTTTCCATCTGAAAAGAAGAAAGGAGAAGAAGAAGAAGAAGCACCAGGAGGAGGGGGAAGGAGAGTTTTCATATGGAAAAAAGAAGAAAGAAGAAGAAGAGAAGAAGAAGAAGAAAAGGAAGGAGGAAGAGAAGTAGGTTTTTTCCATTTGGAGAAGGAGAAAGAGAAGAAGAAGAAGGAAGACAGTCAGATGGAGTGAGGAGGAAGGAGGGATTTCAATATGGAAAAAAGAAAGAAAGAAGAAGAAGAAGAAAAAGAAGAAGAAGAAAAGGAAGGAGAAAGAGAGAGGAAGTATTTTCCATTATGAAAAATAGAAGAAAGAAGAAGAATGAAGAAGAATCATGAAGAAAGAGAAGAAGAAATGAAGAAGAAAAAATAGAAAGAAGAAGATAGAAGATAGAAATGAAGAAAGAAGAAGAATAGAAAAGAAGAAGAAGAGGGAATGAAGAGGAAGTATTTCATTTGAAAAGAATAGAAGAAGAAGAAGAAGAAGAAGAAGAAGAAGATGAAGAATAATGAAGAAGAAGAAATAATAGAAATAAATAAATAAGAAGAAGAAGAAGAAATAATGAAGAAGAAGAAGAAAAAGGAAGGAGGAAGAGGAGGAGGTTTTTTCCATTTGGAAAAGAAGAAAGGAGAAGAAGATAGCAGTAGCAGTGAGGATGGAGGAGGAGAGTTTTCAATATGGGAAAAAAGAAAGAAGAAGAAGAAAAAGAAGGAGAAAGAAGAGTAGGGTTTTCCGTTTGGAAAAGAAGAAAGGAGAAAAAGAAGAAGGTGGAGGAGGAGGAGCAGAACGAGCAGGAGGAGGAAGGTTTTCAATCAGAAAAAGAAGAAAGGAGAAGAAGGAGATGAAGGAGAAGAAGAAGAAGAAGAGAAGAAGAAGAAGAAGCAGCAGGAGGAGGACTAGGAGGGTTTTCAATATGGAAAAAAGAAAGAGAGAAGAAGAATAGAAGAAGAAGAAGAAAAGGAAGGAGGAAGAGGAGGAGGTTTTTCCATTTGGAAAAGAAGAAAGGAGAAGAACCAGGAGAAGCAGCAGAAGGAGGAGGTGTTTCAATATAGAAAAAAAAAGAAAGAAGAAGAGAAGAAGAAGAAGAAAAAGTGAAGGGAGGGAAGAGGAGGAGGTGTTTCCATTTGGAAAAGAAGTAAGGAGAAGAAGAAGAAGTAGAAAAAGAAGAAGTAGAAGAAGAAGTGAAGAAGAAATAGCTAGCTAGCAGGAGGAGGAGGGTTTTCAATATGAAAAAAAGAAAGAAGAAGAGAAGAAGAAGAAGAAAAGGAAGCAGGAAGAGGAGGAGGTTATTCAATTTGGAAAAGAAGAAAGGAGAAGAAAAAGATGTAGAAAAAGAAGAAGAAGAAGAAGTGAAGAAGAAGATAGCTAGTAGCAGGAGGAGGAGGAGGAGGGTTTTCAATATGGAAAAAAGAAAGAAAGAAGAAGAAGAGAAAAAGAAGAGTAGGAATGGGAAAGAAAGGAGGTTTTTTCCATTTGGAAAAGAATAAAGGAGATGAATAAGAAGTCGAAAAAGGAGAAAAAAAGAAGAAGAAGTGAAGAAGAAGTAGCTAGCAGCTGGAGGAGGAGGAGGGTTTTCAGTATGGAAAAAGAAAGAAAGAAGAAGAGGAAATAGAAGAAGAAAAGGAAGGAGGAAGAGGAGGAGGTTTTTCCATCTCGAAAAGAAGAAAGGAGAAGAAGAAGAAGAAGCAACCAGGAGGAGGGGAAGGAGAGTTTTCATATGGAAAAAAGAAGAAAGAAGAAGAAGAGAAGAAGAAGAAGAAAAGGAAGGAGGAAGAGAAGTAGGTTTTTTCCATTTGGAGAAGGAGAAAGGAGAAGAAGAAGAAGAAGCAGCAGGAGGAGGAGGAGGAGGGATTTCAATATGGAAAAAAGAAAGAAAGAAGAAGAAGAGAAAAAGAAGAAGGAAAGGAAGGAGAAAGAAGAGGAAGCATTTCCATTTGGAAAAGAAGAAGAAGACATAAGACGAAGACGTAAGACTAAGACGAAGACGAAGAAGAAGAAGAAGAAATGAAGAAGAAGAAGAAGAAGAGAGAAGCAGCAGGAGGAGGAGAAGGAGGTATTTTAATATGGAAAAAGAAAGAAAGAAGAAGAAGGGAAGAAGAAGAAGAAATAAGGAAGGAGGAAGAGGATGAGGTGTTTCCATCTGGGAAAAAGAAGAAAGGAGAAGATGAAGAAGAAGTAGAAAAGAAGAAGAAGAAGTGAAGAAGAGGAAGCAGCAGGATGAGGAGAAGGAGGTATTTTAATATGGAAAAAAGAAATAAAGAAGAAGAAGGGAAGAAGAAGAAGAAAAGGAAGGAGGAAGAGGAGGAGGTTTTTCCATTTGGAAAAGAAGAAAGGAGAAGAACCAGGAGAAGCAGCAGAAGGAGGAGGTGTTTCAACATAGAAAAAGAAAGAAAGAAGAAGAGAAGAAGAAGAAGAAAAGTGAAGGGGGAAGAGGAGGAGGTGTTTCCATTTGGAAAAGAAGTAAGGAGAAGAAGAAGAAGTAGAAAAAGAAGAAGTAGAAGAAGATAGTGAAGAAGAAGAAGCAGTTAGCAGGAGGAGGAGGGTTTTCAATATGAAAAAAAGAAAGAAGAAGAGAAGAAGAAGAAGAAAAGGAAGCAGGAAGAGGAGGAGGTTATTCAATTTGGAAAAGAAGAAAGGAGAAGAAAAAGATGTAGAAAAAGAAGAAGAAGAAGAAGTGAAGAAGAAGAAGCAGCAGCAGGAGGAGGAGGAGGAGGGTTTTCAATATGGAAAAAAGAAAGAAAGAAGAAGAAGAGAAAAAGAAGAGTAGGAATGGGAAAGAAAGGAGGTTTTTTCCATTTGGAAAAGAATAAAGGAGATGAATAAGAAGTAGAAAAAAGGAGAAAAAAAAGAAGAAGAAGTGAAGAAGAAGAAGCTAGCAGCTGGAGGAGGAGGAGGGTTTTCAGTATGGAAAAAGAAAGAAAGAAGAAGAGGAATAGAAGAAGAAAAAGGAAGGAGGAAGAGGAGGAGGTTTTTCCATCTGAAAAGAAGAAAGGAGAAGAAGAAGAAGAAGCTAACGAGGAGGAGGGGAAGGAGAGTTTCACATGGAAAAAGAAGAAAGAAGAAGAAGAGAAGAAGAAGAAGAAAAGTGAAGGAGGAAGAGAAGTAGGTTTTTCCATTTGGGAGAATGAGAAAGGAGAAGAAGAAATAGATAGCTGCAGGATGAGGAGGAGGAGGGATTTCAACATGGAAAAAAGAAAGAAAGAAGAAGAAGAGAAAAAGAAGAAGGAAAGGAAGGAGAAAGAAGAGGAAGCATTTCCATTTGGGAAAAAGAAGAAGAAGAAGAAGTAAATGAAGAAGAATAGAAGAATGAAGAATGAAGAAGTAAGAAGAAGAAGAAGAAGATGAAATGAAGAAGAAGAAGTAATAAAGAAGAAGAAGAAGAAGAAGAAGAAGAAGAAGAAAAGGAAGGAGGAAGAGGAGGAGGTTTTTTCCATTTGGAAAAGAAGAAAGGAGAAGAACCAGGAGAAGCAGCAGAAGGAGGAGGTGTTTCAACATAGAAAAAGAAAGAAAGAAGAAGAGAAGAAGAAGAAGAAAAGGAAGGGGGAAGAGGAGGATGTGTTTCCATCTGGAAAAAGAAGTAAGGATGAAGAAGAAGAAGCAGAAAAAGAAGAAGTAGAAGAAGAAGTGAATGAAATATAGTTGCAGTATGGAGGAGGACTAGGAGGGTTTTCAATATGGAAAAAGAAAGAGAGAAGAAGAATAGAAGAAGTAGAAGAAAATGAAGGAGGAAGAGGAGGAGGTTTTTTCCATTTGGAAAAGAAGAAAGGAATAGAAGAAGAAGTAGAAAAGAAGAAGAAGAAGAAGAAGAACAGGAGGAGGAGTGTTTCTCAATATAAAAAAGAAAGAAGAAGAAGAGAAGAAGAAGAAGAAAATGAGCTATGAAGAGGAGGAGGTTTTTCATCGGTTAAAGTTGAGAAGAAGAAGCAATACGTAACTGAACGAAGCACAC
>NW_025333623.1:0-32246 GCF_019186645.2 Phyllostomus hastatus
ATGAATAGGACAAATTAACATCATTAAAATATCCATACTACCCAAAACAATTATGAGTTTCAACATAATTCCTATCAAGATACCAAATGATGTATGTCACATAACTAGGACAAATATTTTTAAAAATTCATATGGAATCCCCAGAGGCCCCAGATAGAACTACAATCTTGAGAAAGAAAAACAAAGTTGGAGGAATCATGCTACCTAATATCAAAATGTACTACAATGCTACAGTAATCAAAATAGCATGGTACTGGCATAAACACACACACATATATCAAAGGAAAAGTGTAGAGAATTCAGAAATAAACCCATACCTTTATGGTCAATTAATATTTGATGGAGGAACCAAGCACATACAGTAGGCTAAAGATAGTTTAATCAATAAATAGTGTTGAAAAAATTGGTCAGATACATGCAGAAAAAGGAAGCTAGACCACCTTCTTACACCATACACAAGAATAAATTCAAAATGGATTAAAGACTTAAATGTTAGATTAAAAACCATAAAAATCTAGAAGAAACCATAGGCAGTAAAATCTCGAACACTGCTCATAGCATTATTTTATCTGCACATCTCCTCAGGCAAGGGAAACAAAAGAAAAAATTAACAGATGGGACTACATTGAACTAAAAAGTTTTTTTTTACAGCAAAGGAAACCATCAACAAAATGAAAAAAACCCACTGAACAGGAGCACATATTTGTCAATACATCTGATAAGGGCCTAATATCCAAAATTTATAAGGAATTTATAAAACTCAACACCAAAAAAATATTTAATTAAGGAATGGGCAAAGTACCTGAAGGGACACTTCTCCAAGGAGGACATACAGATGGCCCATAGACATATGAAAAGATTCTCAGCATCACTAATCATCAGAAAAATGCAAATTAATACCACAATGAGATATCACCTCACACTTGTCAGAATGGCCATCCTCAATAAATCAACAAATATCAACAAGTGCTGCCAAGGATGTGGAGAAAGGGGAACCTATTTTGCACTCTTGGTGGGAATGAAGATTGGTGCAATCACTGTGGAAAGCAGTATGGAGATACTTCAGAAAACTAAAAATGGAACTGCCTTATGACCCAGCAATTCTACTTCTGGGAATGTATCCAAAGAGACCCAAAACACTAATTCAAAAGAACAAAAGCACCCCTATGTTCACTGCAGCATTATTTACACTTGACAAGATATAGAAGCAGCCCAAATATCCATCAGTGGATGAGTGGATAAAATAACTAGGGGACATTTACACAATGGAATACCACTACTATGCAGGTATTCTAGCAGCTTTTTACCCTTTGTGACAGCATGGGATGGACCTGGAGAATGATTGTAAGTGAAATAAGCCAGTCGGAGAAAGACAAATACCACATGATTTCACTCAGGTGGAATCTAATGAACAACTTGAACTAACAAGCAAAATAGAGGCAGACTCATAGAGAGAGCAGGCTGACAGCTGTGGGACTGGGGGCTTTAGAACGTGGAGAGACAGAGCAAAAGGGGAAAAGGACCCATGGTCATGGACGACAGTGTGGTGATTGATGAGGGGAGGAGAGTATAAGGGGGGACAAATGGTAATGGAAAGAAATATAATCAAAAATAAGTTTTAAAAAAAGAAATACATGAGATTTTTTTCTATCATATTAGTTATCTATGATAACTGTATATACTATTCTACATACACATATTAACTAGGGATCAAATGCCATATTACCCTACACTAGCTTATTTTATTGTGCATTTCTGTTAACCTCATGCTTTACATTTTTCATCACAAAATCAAGGACTCAACTAATTGATATCCAAAGCTCTTCTCTTTTTTTTTAATAAAACTTATTGTGGCGGAAATGGTTACTATTAACATTCTAACTCTGTTTTGTTTGCCTTTGGGTGAACAAGTATCAAATGTAAGTGATTTTTAAGTCTATGCTATTAACATGAAATTCTGTCTTCACCATTATAATGAGAAATAAAAGTTTTTACTTTCAAATCTACTTATGGAATGTGGTTTGTAATACATTTTCTTTTTTAAAGCCAAGAGGGAATAAAATGAATGTGTTTTTGCTGAGAAATGTTCTCCTTTATGTTTTGGAATGGTTTCAGAATTGCTGTGTTGGTTATGGCATGCCACAGTATTGCTTTTGCTGGTAAAAGCTAAATATGAAAGTCAACTTCAACTGGAAGTGCTTACCAGGTGCAAATGGAGAGGCATAGCTCCCAGGACCAACATCTAAAAGATGGCTTAACTATCCTCTGTCTAGCCATTCACTTTCAGGTTTTCACAAATCTAGTGTGTCATTCACCAGGGCAGTGCAAGTCCTTCTCTGAGAGCACTCACAGGTCCTTTCATGCTGCTACTCCCACCTCTGAAAAGGATAATGTAAATATGTACCAACTTAGAATGCAAAGAATCAGCCAACACTAAGTTTTATTTTAAAGAAGTTGACCCTGATTTGGCATGTTCTCAAGCAAATGAGGATTCCAAATCCACAGTCTTATTGGTCTAAAACACACTGTCTTGACTGGCCAGAGTTTAGCCACTTTGGTGAAGATGTGAAAGGAGATATAGATGCACAGCTCCAGTTAGACTGGGAAAGTCTCAGTCTTATTGGAGCTCTCTTAGAAGGGTCAACTCAGATGGCAGGAACACTGTGCAGAAGGCTTGGCAGCCCAGTCTGTGCATCTTTCCCTGCAATGAAGAGTGCATGAGGGGCTCTGTAAACAATGGCTGACTGACTCTGGTTATGAATTTCAGCCCAATTAGTCAGGAGGAGTCCTTTCTGGCATTTGAAGTTTGTACTGAGAGCTTCCATTTCCTTCCCCCACCTCTCATTTCTTAACCCTGTGTGATATGGATTCTGTCTACACCATTCTATGAACAAAACAGATGTTGATATAAGAGTTGGGTTATTACCTCTTTTTTTCTTTACCTGATTCCAGATGTAACATGTCAATACAGAAAACTGAAAAAAGAACAAAAAAACACCTTAAATATGGATAATCCTATCAAGTATTAGTTAATTTGGGTATATTACCAACTAATCTTTTTATGTGTATCAACATACATTCTATTCATTTAAAAAAATGCCAAAAGCCACAAGCTGATTAGGAGATTTATCCACTTATGAAAATATCAGTGTTCCTCACAATGATATGTTTACACTTCCTGCTGCATAGAATTCCATCCCATAAATTCCTTAATACTGTTACTAGACACTTAGGGCCTATATTTTTCCAAAATTCTGCATCTTTGCTCACAGCTCTGATGATTTCTTTGGGATAAACTCTAGGTAAGAATGGGGGTTTAAAAGTCATGTCTATTTTAAAACTTTCAACAACAAATTACAGCAAAAACAAAACTTGAGAGTGGGGCTGCTCCCAATATGTTTACTCACAACTCGACGTTTTGATTCTTTTGCCAACTAAGGAAAAAAATGTCAGGTCCTTTTGTGTGCTCTTTAACATCCCTCATGTTGCACTTTTTCCCTTTTACTGGTCTTAAAGATTTACATCTACAAATAAATCTTGCTCATTCTTAATGTTCCAGAATTGACATTGTTTCCCTACAAAAGTTCCCCCTTTTTAACAATCCTATTCATCCCACCAATCATGGCCTTACTCGCATCAAGGAATTTGACACTGAATAAACCCTTGTCCTTACCTTTTTCAAGCACGTGTATTCGGTCTTCAGTTATACTTACTTCCAGAACAGCATGGGCCCTCATAGACTGAGGCCCAATTCACTTAACGGCACGGTGTTTAATAATTCAACTTATCAGGGGTCCTCTCAACGTAGTAGGGGAAAATTTCCATTGGGACTGCGAGTGCACTGACCAAACCATCTTTGTAATCTTGAAATCTGGCAGGCCTTTCAACCACGAAAATCTCAAGTATTGTCCCTAATTATGCTTGACTAATGCCGAATTAGAGCAAGGGCCCTGGCACAAGTGCCAGTTTGGAAGCCCCCAGGACAAAAGGAGAACCTTAAGGATGCTGGCTCTTAGGGGACCCACTGTCTGGGCTCTGGGTTTCTATTTTCAGGTCGATGCTCTTTATTCTTCCATCCAGTGTTTCCAGAAAAGCCGCCATGATGACTCCGCCAGTTCTTGTTTCCTTTCCACCCTGCCTTAGTGGGAGGCGGCAGTGAACCTCCATTTCCGGGAAATCTCGAATGTTCATCCCCCATAGGTGACTTTCAGGACAGACTCCAACGTGGGCAGGGAATCTGAGCTGCCAGCACGGGAGGCGTTCCAGCCTACACCTAACAGCACTGCCCAGGCGCACTGAAGCCAGGCCTTGTAGTCCCCACTGATTGGTCCCACCTAACACGTAGAACACAGCCCAGGCCACGCCCACGAGCAATACATCACTGAACTCTTGAGCTTGCTGATTGTTACATCTGCAGCATCCACTCAAAAAGGTAAATACTCACTGTCCCTCCAGATTTCACCCTGGGGTCCCGAAAAATGAGGGTGTGTTACGAGCTGCACAAGGCACCTATCCGCCACCTACAGAGTCTCTTTTCATCTTCGTGCTTTCTTGGGATCCTCCTTTTGGTGGCCCTAGTGCTCCTGCTACCTATAAGCTCCGGTAGGAGAAGGGAAAGGGTGTGCGTCAGGGACCAAACAGAAGCGGGTTGGGGAGCAGGATGTCAGGAACCAAGTGCAGAGGGAACTTTGCTTAGTAGGCCAGGTGGGAGGCCGAGGACACGGTCAACCCGCATGGTGCGGAGTGGAGGTAGAATGCTTACCCACAGTGCTCAAGGTTGTGCTGTGGCGATTCAGACAGTGAGTACCCTGTAGTGCCCGCAGTGAGGGTTGCTTGGTGGTAGGCACTGAGCCTCGTGGGGCACAATGGTACAGTCCATGTTTTTCAGGGGGCCAAGCTGTTTAAAAGCTTGCAGGTGTTTGGGGACCAAGCCAGTCAATCATGATGGGCAGCACTGACCCAGTGCTGAAGGTAAGGGCTTCCACTTGAGTGTTCAGTTGTGTGCGGAGGTTGCTAGGGCCTCTGCTGTGCCCATGGGGAGGGTTTGTGCTGTGTTCCCTAGCAGGGCAATGCCTTGGTGAGTGGGGTGTTGTGCCCCACTGAGTTGTGCAGGGGAATCCCAGGTCAGGTGTTGCCGGGTGTTATTTATGCTTTACAGAAGTGTCCAGTGGTGCAGGGTGTGGGGCAAGGAAGCTCTCTGCTTACTTCGTATGGGTATTGGGGAGCAGGGTATTATGGGACCTTCTCTGAGCAAACTGTATCAAGGAGACCCACACATTCCAGCTCAAACCACACCCCCCAACTAGTTGGATGATCTCATTGTAAGGTATAAAATTATCAAATCATTATATGGTATACCTGAAACTAATTTAATCAATATTGCATTGTATACTAACTATACGTAATTAAAAAAAAAGAATTAAAAAAACAAAGTAGCGTGATCACTAGTAAGGAATTGAAACAGGAATCAAAAACTTTCCCTTAAACAAAAGTCCAGGTGAGCAGGGCAAAGTAGGAAAAATTGGGATAACTGTAGTAGAATAACAGTTTTTAAAAAGTCCAGGTCCAGATTGTTTACCTGGTTAATTCTGCCAAGCATTCAAAGGATCATGTATCATGATCAAATGGGGTTCATTCCAGGGACAGAAGGATGTTTCAATATTGACAAACCAATCAATGTGATACACCACATTAAGAAAATAAAAGATAAGCCCTGGCTGGCGTAGCTCAGTGGATTGAGCATGGGCTGGGTACCAAAGTGTTCCAGGTTCGATTCCCAGGCAGGGTACATTCCTGGGTTGCAGGCCATAACCCCCAGCAACCGCACATTGATGTTTCTCTCTCTCTCTCTCTCTCTCTCTCTCTCTCTCTCTCTCTCCCCCCCCCCTTCTCTCCCTAAAAATAAATAAATAAAATCTTAAAAAAAAAAGAAAAGAAAAGATAAAAACCACATGGTCATTTCAAGATGCAGAAAAAGCATTTGACAAAATAACATCGATTTATAACTAAAACACAAGAAAAATGGGTTTTACAGAAACATAGTATCTCAACATAAGAGAGGTCATCTATGACAACACTCAGCTAATGTCATACTCAATGGTGAAAAACTGAAAGCTTTTCCTCTAAGGTGAGGAACAAGACAGGGATGCCCACTCTCACCACTGTTATTCAACACAGTACTGAAGTTCTACACAGAGAATATAGGCAAGAAGACAAACTAAAAGTCATCCAAATTGGGTGTGAAGAAGTGAAGCTGTCACTATTTCCATATGACAAAATTCTATATAGAGAAAACCCTAAATACTCCATCAAAAGACCATTAAAAAAATGAACAAAACTGTAAGTTGTAGGATACAATATTAATGTACAAAAGTCCATTGTGTTCTTATATATTAACAATGAAATAACAGAAAGAGAAATGAAAAAAAATCCTATTTACAATTGGAAGTACAAATACCTAGGACTAAACTTAACGAAAGATGAGAAGGAGCTTCATATTGCATTTTGGAAAGAAAGTGAGGAAGACAATAAAATGGAAAGATATTCGATGTTCGTGGACTGGAACCTTTAATATGATTAACGTACACATACATCTAAAGCAGTATACAAAATTTAATGCAATCCCCTCAAAGTCCCAATGGCATTTTTCAGAGATATAGGAAAAAATCATCAAATTTTATGGAACTACAAAAGATCCTGAATAGCCAAGCAATAGAAAAAAGAACAAAACTGAAGGTATCACACACCCTGACTTCAGTCTATGCTACAAAGCCACAATAACCAAAACAGTATTGTATTAGCAGGAAAACAGACAGACAGAATAATGGAATAGAATCCAGACCACAGAAATACCCCACACATTTAAGAAAAACTAATTCCTGACAAAGAAGCCAAAAACGTAATGGTGAAAGAAAAGTCTCTTCAATAAATGGCACTGGTACTTCTGGTCAAGATGGCAGCATAGGTAAACACAGCGTGCCTCAACCACATGAAAATTACAACTAAACTACCGAATAACCATTGAGATGGTAGGAGGGACAGAGACAAAGAATTGGCTGGTCCCATGCCCTAATGTGCCGGACAAAATTGCGGAGAGATATCCGAGGAGTGAAGGGTCCCAGCCCCACACCAGGCCTCCCAACTCAGGGTTTAGGTGCCAGGAAGAGTAATCTCCACAACTTCTGGTTGTAAAACTAGCAGGGATTGAGGCTGTGAATGACAGAAAATGCACGACTCCCTGGCAGTTCCTCTTAAAGGGCCCACACACAGATTACTCATACTCACTCCCTCTGAGCCCCAGCACAGAAGCAGCAGATTGAAAGTCACCAGAGACATACACAGAAGAAGTGAAATGTATGGCATCAGGGTAACTGCTGAGGGACAGCTTTCTTCCAGACAGAAGTGCTGGCAGAGGCCACTGATCCTTTTTTAAGCCCTTCCCACCAACAGCCACAGAGCCAGCAGGCAGGCACTGTATCTGACATTCCATCAACCTGGCTCACACAGTTTGCCCCACCCTGGTGATTCCCTAAGACCTTGCCACAACCAACTTCTGGGCCTACCCAAACTGTTTCCAGTGGCTTTACCATACAAATGGCTTATCTTGGCCCATGTGCCAGATTTTCCTAAATTCTCTCAAACAAGCAGCATCTGCTTTCAACAAGCCCCATACCACTTACTAAATTGCCCCAGCCCAGCCTTGGTTCACAGCCTGGCCTTGCCTGGGCACCTCCAAGCCCAGCACAAGTGACAGCCATCAGCAGAACACTTTGTAGCTCATGCTGTGTGACCTCGAACAGAACAGAGATGGTAGCTGACCTTGGACATAATAACACCAATCAAGGCTCAATTACAACAAGAGGATGCACACATCTCACACAGTGGGTGCACCTCAAGTACCCAGCTTGGGTAATAAGGGAGGTTGTGCCACTGCACTCTACAGGACACCTTCTACATTAGGCCACTATGCCAAGCCTGGTAGACGTAGCAGCTCTCCCTGATACATAGGAAAAAACACAGGGAGGCTGCTGAAATGAGAAGACAAAGAAACAAGGTTCAAAAAAAAAAAAAGAACAAAACTCCAGAAAAGAAAAATAAACAAAATGTAGACAGACAAGCTACTAAATGCAGACTTCGGGATACTGGTTATAAGGATGCTCAAGGGAACTTAATGAGAATCTCAACAGCATAAAAAAACTCCCGTCAGCAATGAAGCATACACTAATTAAATAAAGAACAATGTACAGGGAATCAACAGTAGAGTGGATGAAGTGAAGAATCAAATCAGTGATCAAGAATCAGATCAGTGATGTGAAAGGTAAGGAAGCAAAAAACAACCAGCAAGAAGAACAGCAAGAAGAAAAATGAAATGAAAAAAAAAATCAGGATAGTTTAAGGAGACTCTGAGACAACTTCAAGCATACCTACAATTCATACCATGGGGGAGCTACAAGGAGAAGAGACACAGAAATTGGAAACCTATTTGAAAAAATAATGACAGAAAACTCCCCTAACTTGGTGAAGGAAATAGACATACAAGCTGGGAAGCACAGAGACATCCAAACAAGATGAACCCAAAGAGGCCCACATCAGAACACATCATAATTAAAATGCCAAAGGTTAAAGACAGAGAGAAACTTAAAAGCAGCGAGAGAAAACCAGTTAGTTATTTATAAAGGAGCCCCCCATAAGGCAGTCAGCTGACTTCTCAAAGAAATGTTAAGGCTAGAAGGGATTGGCAAGAAATATCAAAGTGATGGAAAGCAAGGGCCTACAATCAAGATTACTCTACCAAGCAAAGCTATCATATAGAATTGAAGGGCAGATAAAGAGATTCCCAGACAAGAAAAATCTGAAAGAGTGCATCACCACCAAACCAGTATTATATGAAATATTAAAGGGTCTTCTTGAAAAAGAAGAAGATTAAAAAATATGAACAATAAAATGGCAATACATATATATTTATCAACAATTGATTCTAAAAAAACAAAATAAAAAAGCAGAACTGAAACAGGATCACATACAGAGAGCAGGTTGATGGGTGTCAGATGGATGGAGGGTTGGAGACATGAGTAAAAGAAGTGCAAATGGGTACTTACAGAATGCTGACGGAGATGTAAAGAAAGAACATATATGCATGACCTGTGTACATGGACAACAGTGTGAGATTGCCTGAGGGAGTGGGGAGAGCTGGTTGGAGGAGGCGAAAATTGGGACAAGTGTAAGAGCATAATAAAATATAATTTAAGAAACATACAGGTAAAACTGAAAAGCCACATGCAAAAGGATAAAACTAGACTTCTTTGTGACATCATACACAAGAATTAATTTCAAATGGATTAAAGACTTGAATATAAGACGTGCAACAATATAATACACAGAAGAAAAGATAACTATTAAATCCATCAACTTTTATCTCATAGGGATTTCTGTAAACTTGACTCCAAAGGCATAGGAAGTGGAAACAAAGAGTTAAATAAATGGCACTATAACTAATTTAAAACCATCTTCACAGAAAAAGAAACTGTTAATAATGCAAAAAGGCAACCAACTGAATGGGAAAAAATATTTGCAAAAGATACCTCTGACAAGGTGCTGATTTTCAAAATATATGAAGAAATCATACAGCTCAACAACACAATCTGCTTAGAAAATGGGCAGAGGACCTGGACAATTTTCCAACATGGCCTCCAATATATTAAAAGATACTCGACATCACTAGCTATAAGAGAGATGCAAATCAAAACCACAGTGAAATACCACCTCACACCTCTTAGAATGTTTACTATCAATAAGACAAGAAATAACAAGTATTGGAGAGGTTATGGAGAAAGAGGAAACCTCATGTACTTCTGGTGGGAATGTAAATTGGTGCAGCTACTATAAAAAACAGTATGAAGGTTCATCAAAAAAATTAGGAATAGAGCTAACATATGATACAGCAATCCCTCATGTCGTCATCTACCAGAATAGTTTGAAAGCATTTATTAAGATAGAGGGTACCTTATGTTCATTGCAGCATTATTCACAGTAACCAAGACATGGAAACAACCTACCTGTCCTTTAATGGGTGATTGAATAAAGAAGATGAGGTATATATATGCAATGGAATACTACTCAGCCACATAAAAAGATTAAATATTGTCATTTGAAACAACATGGATGGATCTTGAGAGTATTATGCTAAGGAAGTAAGTAGCCAGAAAAAGACAGAAACTGTGATTTCACTCCTATGTGGGATATAAAACAAAAAGCAACAAATGAACAAACAAAGCAAACAAAAAGAACACTTACAGACAACAAAATGGCAGTAACTGGAAGGGAAGAGTGATGGTGGGGGCACATTGAAGTTAAAGGGAGGGAGGGAAGGAGACTAAACTCCACAGTAGAGTACACAGATGTGCTAGTCCAATGTTGTACACCTGAAATGTATGGAATGTTATTAACCAATATTACTCCAGTGAATTCAATTCAAATGTCACATAAATTTTGTTATTTGTTAGAAGTGCAAATATGTGTCTTTTAAAGTTTAACATCAATCTAAGACCAATCCAGGGAATCAGAAAAGTTTCTCAGGGATCAACACAGATCTACCCGCTTTCTCCTTAGGTCCTTAACCTGGTAGGAGAGGCCTCTGCATTCTTCTAGCTCTTTAGGACTCTATGCGTCTTCAGTACATTATTTTATGCAATAGTTTTATCACATTTGTTAGGCTTTCAAGCCCACAGACAATTTAGAGGAAGAAGAATTGCTAAAGTAGAAGCAACAGTATTCTAGGGAGGAAAAAACTACTACTGAAAGAAATAAGAAATAAAAAATTCTAATGGCATAATGATATGACCAAACAGCTGCCTCAGAGAATTTTTCAGGCCAAGCATGACCCATTGATTAGTGAGGGAAGAATAAATTATATTTAAAATAATGTTAAAGTTATAAATGTTGATATTTAATTGGCATCTATTCACTTACAAAGTGCTCAGTTCACTGATACGAAACATATGAAGTCTTACAGTTTGAAATAGTTTAGTCCAGATTTTGATCTATGAAATGTGCAATGATTATTTAACAGTCAGTGCTTATGATAGCATTTCTTGAGCACCCACTAGGTGCAGAGTATAGTAGGAAAAGGCCTATTGTCCCTGACCTCAGGCACTCGCATTCCAAGAGAAAGTCTGTGCCTGAAGTGACAAGTCATCATCATCATCAGTTTGTGTTTCAAACTGTGGAAGGGTAATCTGATCAGGGGCTATAGGAGAGAGGTAAGTGTGAAATAAATTCAGAAAACAATGGTGAAGGTTGCATACTTATAAATATCTTTTAAAACCAAAAATATTGCTGCTGTCTCTTCAATTTACTGTTGAATGAATATTCACCTTACTCTCTAAGAAACTAAAAGCTGATGGAATGTTGCTTAAATCAGGTGTGGCACATCATCCTGTAAAAGCACACAACAATCACTTAAAACCTTGCCAACGACCTTTCCCTTTATTCTGTCCTACCTGCCTGCTGCCAGGGTATAATCCATGGCTGGGCGAAAAGGAGAAAATGCTTTACTTTCATGTTCTCATTCTGTTATACCCTAGATGCCTGTGGTGCTCCACCAAGATATGTATCTATGATGCTCCAAGGTGGTTCTAATGACGTTTATCAATCTGGGGACAGTGTAGAATATCAGTGTCGTCCAGGATACATGCGTATTGTTCCTCATCTTCCCGTGTCTTCTGTTTGTCGGTCTGATAACACATGGGAACCTCTCCAGGAAGCTTGTACAAGTAAGTACACAAAACTGTTTACTTTTATTGATCTAGAGACTTCCACATATTTTAGACTTCATAGTTCTCTACTGAAATGATGGTTTTCTTGTGTGAAGTTAGATTTTAGATAGCAATGTATTTTTTCAGGCTTTGAAAATCTCCAGGACATTTTTAATTTGGATATCGATTCTCTGGAGAAATGTGATTCTTAAGTTCAGCTACTTGTGACTACATGGGTGGAACTTGAGAATAACATGCTAAGCAAAATAAGTCAGTTAGAAAAATGCTAAGAATCCTATAACTTCACTCATATGTGGGATATAAAACTGAAAGTTATAGACAAAGGCAACATTTTGGTGGTTATCAGAGGGAAGGGGGGTTGGTGGGGAAAGGTAGTAAAGGGTAACGAGGACCAAATACCTGGCGACATAAATGATTTGACTTTAGGTGGTGGGTGCACAATGTAATATGCAAATCATGTACCATAGAAATGTACACTTGAATACCTATATAAACTTAGTAACCAATATCACCCCAATAAATTTAATAAAGACAAATAAGAAAGAAACTATTTCCATGAATTTAATAAAGCAATGTAGACTTTTTATTTTGATTGAGATCTGTGTTGACAGTGGTGTAAAACAACAAATTTGAAATTTTTTTTTAGAAAAACCATGCCCACAGCTAGGAGATCCCACAAATGGTCAAGTGGTCTACGTAAATGGAACTTACCAGTTTGGTTCACAGGCTCACTATGTTTGTAATGACGGGTAAGTTGCTCTAGAGAGATAAGGTAAATGTTACTAGTTTTATTTCTGTTTGGTTCTCTCCTAAGCATTTCCATAACATTGATTTCATCTTGCTTTCTGTGTGACAAGTTGTATTTACAGCCAATCAACTCTTGGGCTCTTTGTGGAGATCAGTGTGTAATACATAGAAATTTAAATGAAAGGAAAGCAAAGTCATATAATACTATATGTAATAATAAGTCTATTGTAGGCATTAAAAATGTAGTAATCATAGTGACATGGTCCCAAATTAAATTACAGAAGGCTTGAGGGTGTGTAGGAGAGACAGGGAGTAAGCCAAGGGCAGAAACTAAGACTGCTCACTTTCTGGAATGTATGTTGAAACTTTGAATCAACTTCCAGAGCTATTTCAGAATAGTGTTAATAGAAGAGCTGTTACAGGTCTTATTTCAAAAGGAGTTGCTGACCACCAGATTTCACCACATCCTGCTTGCACATGAACTTTTCAGATTATTGCCATCCAACACTCAAAGGGCTCCCATCATTTCTTCCTCTACAGACTCTGCACCTGTCCCAGAACTACCCCACTTATTCCTCTTCTGCATCCCCTTTTCTACAGCAAGGGTGAATTCCTTCAAAATAATTTATATCTTTCTCCTTAAAACTATAAAAAGAACCCCATTAAACCCAGGATGGCAGAAATGTTTGCCTTCTGCATCTGTCCCTGCTGCTGGTAGTTCAGACCACATGTCCCAGGACCTGGTTTGTTTTGTTTTTGTTTGTGTTTTTCCCTGACTAGCGTGTGGCTACTCAATGAATCTGTTCTTTCAGAAAAGCTTCAGGATGTGAAGGTCTATGTTGAACAACTTTATCCTATGTGGTCAGAGAAGCTGCTTGATATGATTTCTATCTGTTTCAATCCTTTTGGATAGTTAATGTTAATTTGTGACTGATCCTATGGTCTATCCTGGAAGATGTCCCAAGTGCACGTAGAGGAGAATGTGTATTCTGTTCTATGGTGCTTTATGACTGTGAAATCTAGCTGATTAACTGTATTGTTGAAGTCCTCTTTCCTTATTTTCAGTCTTTTGCTATCTATTATTGTGATTTTGATATTAAAGTCTTTAACTATTATTGGAGATAGGCCTATTATGCAAAAATGTGTATTTCTTCCTTCACTTGTCAGTTTTTGCTATACATATTTTGAAAGTTTGTCAGTACCTGCATAAATGTTTATAATTATTATATCTTCTTAAAGTACATAAAACTTATTAAAATATGATGTGCTTCTTGTGTCTTATAACCTTTCTCAATTCAGACTGTTCTGTCTGAATTTGATGCGTGGGTCACTGGCCAGCAGTCATCACTGAACGCTGAAGATGGCTCATGGAAAAAACACACACAAAGACAACCAGGTCTTGTGGGGGAATAGGAACAGCAGGGCCACTACTCACGTGGGGAGCGCCTTCCCCACCTTCTCTCCTGGAGGGTGCTGCTTGGGCTTTTTATTGGTTTTGTTTGCAGAAGAATTCAGGTAAAAGCTCATTACTCATTGCTAGGAAGTAAGGATCAAACAGTAGATAACAAGGAAGTCTGAGGGCCTATTTTGAGTCAGGGTCAAAGAGCTGTAAAACTTTAAGGAACAAACTTTCTTCTTCCTTGGACCCTTCTCATTCAACTGAGAGCATTCTAAACAAAGCAGGTTTCACAGTAATTTACATATTCTTTCTTAGGCCTGATCACCCAAGGAATCCACCCTTTTCAGCACAGAGCTGTACCAGCCTGTCATTATTTCAGGCTTAGGTGGAGCAAGGGAACTAAGGCAACCAAAAGATAAGGAGATTTTCTCCCAGATGATGAGGACTCAGGCTATTTTAAAGCTGAGGAGCGAGGGTCCATCACGCCCTTTTGCTGTAGTCCCCAAAGTCCTTCTTTTGGGGGCCTCCCATGTGATCGTGCCTGTCTTAGATATTCCCCCCCTTGGGGAATCTTACCTGTCTTTGGCTAACCGACCAAGCTTTGGTGTTCAGTTATGAATGAAGCAGCAGAAGCAGCACTCCTGCAAGGGAGATAAGCTTTTGTCTCCTTGCTGGCCTTTGGTTCCAAGGCCATTCCCTCAGCCTTTGCCTAGGCAGGGGTTACAGCTTCTGATACCAGGCAGGGTGGTTCCCAACATGAATTAGTACAGCCATTCTGCCCTCTTTTGGTTACAATTTGCACAGAACATCTTTTTCCATTCTTTCACTTTCAACTTGTTCATGTCCTTGAATCTCAAGTTAGTTGCCTGTAGACAGCATAAAGTTGGATCTTTTGTTTTTTTTATCCATTCTACCCATATCTGCCTTTTGGTTGTAGTGTATAATCCACTGAAATTTAAAGTAATTCCTGACAAGAAGGGAGCTATTTGTTTTCTGAAAGCTTTTTATTTTGCCCTTCATTTTGTGCATTCCTGGTTTTTATTAGTTGATTTTTATAATGAAATGTTGGAATTCCTTTCTCATTTCTTTTTGTGTATATTGTATAGTGATTTTGTCTGTGGTGCCCATAGGGATTACATTTAACATCCTAGAGTTATAACACTGCACTTTGAATTTATACCAACTTAACTTCAAAAAATTACAACAATGGATTCCATCAGCTCCATCTCATTCCTCTATAATAATTGCAATACTGGCTTCTTCTTCACTATTTATTTTCATTGTAAGATTAGTTTCTTAATCACATAGAAAATAATACATGTTTATAAACCTTTGTCACAATAATGCTAGCTTTAGTAGTTACTCGTGTATGTACCTGTAGGGAGATGTTGGCTTATACAGCATGAGTCACACTCTAGTGTCCTTTAATTTCACCTTTTAGGACACTCTGGAGCATTTTTTGTAGGTGAGATATACTGATAACAGATTTTCTTAACTTTTTATTTCTGGGACTGTCTTAGTATTTCTCTCACTCTTGAAACACAGTTTTGCTGTGTAGAAGATTTTTGGTTGACCATTTTTTCCAATATCTTTTGAGTCTCCTTTTAAAAAAAAAGATTTTATTTATTTATTTTTTAGAGAAGGAAAGGGATGGGAGATAGAGAGAGAGAGAGAAACATCAATGTGCAGTTGCTGGGGGTTATGGCCTGCAACCCAGGCATTTACCCTGGATGGAAATTGAACCTGCGACACTTTGGTTCACAGCCTGCACTCAATCCACTGAGCTACGCCAGCCAGGGCCCTTTTGAGTCTCTTAGTTTAATGTCTTCTAGCCCCCAGGTTTCTGATGAGATATCTGCTGATAATCATATTTAGGATCCTTTGTACCTGATGATTCACTGCTCCCTTGCAGCTTTCAGAATTCTCTCTTCATAGCTGCCTATGGAAAGTTTGATTATTATGGGTCTTACTGTGGGTCTTTGATTTCATTTTACTTGGAGTTTGATGAGCTTTTTGGACATGTATAGTCATGCCTTCTATCAAGTTTGGGAAGCTTTTCAGTCATTATTTCTTTAAAATTCTCTCAGTGCCTTTCTCTTTGTCTTTTCCTTCAGGGATTCCCATAGTGCATAAATGTTGGTCTGCTTACTGGTGTCCCACAGGTCCCACAGGTCCCTTAGGTTCCCTTCACTTCAATCTTTACTCATTTTTGTTTCTCACATGAATAATTTTCATTGTCCATCTTCAAGTTTGCTGATTCTTCCTTCTTCCTGCTCAAAGCTGTATTTAATTCATCTATGGAATTTTTTATTTTAGCTGAACCTTGGACTCCAGAATTTTTTGGAAAGGTGTTATTTTAGCATTTCTACCTCTGAATTTATATTTCCATTTTGTTTACACATTGTTTTCCTCACTTTATACATTTCCTCCTGTAGTTCTTTGAGCATCCTTAAGACATTTATTTTTCTCAAATTTTACTGAGGCCCCAGGACCATGAATCTCTGGCAGAGACCCCTCTGTTTACATTGGAGTAGGCTGGGGAGAGCCCTCTTTTCAACTTCTTCTTGGACACAAATTGTTGGGATGGCCTGACTTCTTATTGCCGTCATTGACAGCAGAAAGGCGCAGGCAAGCACAACACTTGTAACACTTGTGGCTGGTGTATTTCTGGGGAGCAGGAGGAGCTCACTGATGCCACCCCACAGGTGAGGCTCCCAGTGCTGGGTAGGCTATTTCTGGAACTGTAGTCTGACAGAGTGTGGTGCCTCTTCAGGCTTTTGCATACAAACATCAGATGCTGTTAGTCAGGAGGATCCACTCCTTTTTGATTTTGGATTTGAGGTTCTCAATAGTATCACTGGGCCCCCCACCTTGAGAGTGATAGATAGTCTTGCCCGTCTGGGTATTCACAAATATCCACATCTCTGCAATGGCCATTCAGCTGTCTCATGAAGAAAACGAAGACTGTGGCACTGGAAAATGCAAGTTTGTCACCAAGATGGCCACCAAAAGAAGTCCATGCAGTTTCAATGACTCTCTTAAAGTCTTTTTATAGTACATGTCCCCTTATATCTTTTTGAAGAAATACATTTCTGTTGATTTACTTTTCCTTTGAATGGGCCATACTTTCCTTTTTCTCTATATGCCTTATAATATATTTGGTTGAACTGAACATTAGGATCTAATAATGGGGGTAACTCTGGGTATCAGATTCTCACCATATCCTAGGGTTTGTTGTTTCTTTGCTTGTTTATTTATTTTTTGATAGTTGAAAGTGCCTCTGTGCTCAGATTCAGCCCAACATGTAAACTGAGATTTTTCTAGGCATGTGCTGTGGTTTCAAATGTTACAGTTTTTAATGTCTGTCTCCTGAAAGGGGAAGAAGTGAAAAATGTAAGACGGAACTATGAGGATTGCGACTTGGGGGAGGGGACAACAGTGTCTGCCCAACTCTCTGTCTGCTTCTCTGTGATCAGAAACAGCAGGCAATATAAGAGCACAGATCCCCAAGGACACGGTCCATTTTGCCTGCCCTGGGTCCCTCGGGCTGCTTATAAGCTGCTCCAGAAACACAAGCACAGCTGCCTGCTGTGAGAGTGGAATGGGCAGTTACCACTGTGCTAAGAACTGAAAGTGACCAATGTTAATGCAATTTGCCTATCCAGGTCTTTCTTGGAAGTTGCAAGCCTTCAGCAGACTCCACAGTTCCCAAATAGTTACGTCAGGCAGATTCTAACAGTGGAGTTATTGTCTAGCTGGGAAGACATATTTTTGGTGCTTCCTATCCTGCCATGATCCCAGAATTCTCTCCTAATATATTATAATATAGAATCAATGATGAGCCTTGGGGGAAAATTCAGCCGGAAGCAAGTACAGGCAGTTTTACTGACTATTTTTTAATTTGATCAAGTGAGAATATCCCATCACTAGTAATATAGAGAGATCCTGTGAGTCATCTTGTGAAGCACCAAAAGGTTAATGCACAGACCAGCAATTTTCAACCAGTGTGCCGCAAGAGGCACACTGCTGTGTTGCGAGGATTTTTAAAACATGCAATACCTGGCTATTGAGACAAGGGCACTGACCCGTTTTCCCTTAGACTGTCAAATAAAAAGTTTCATCAGGTAGGGGTCTTCCTGAGCCATTCTTAAGAAGATACTCCAAACCGAAGAATATGCGTAACTCCCAAAACTTGCCTAGCACTCATTGCATTCCAAATGTTAATTTACCTACTACTCAAAACAACCCCACAATATATATACCATTTCCATAGGTGAGGAATTTAAGATCGAGAAACGTTAAGGGACTTGCCTAAGCTTAAAAAACAAGTCAGTCTTGGAGCTGGGACTCAAATCCAGAAAGATGAGCTCTTGGGCCAGATCTCTCCACTCAGTTGTTGTCCTGACTGAGCAGAATGGCGTGAGCAAGGACATAGAAGTGGACATGTGATCTGACTGCCAGAGGCAGCAAGCCCCAGTCTGTCAGGCATGACAGATTTCTACAGACATTTTGCCCCAGGCCAATATGTGTTCATGTGAAGAATCTCTTTAGTTTATTAAATTGCAGATGTGGCCCTGGCTGGCATAGATCAGTGGATTGAGCGCGGGTGGCAAACCAAAGCGTCGCAGGTTCGATTCCCAGTCAGGGCACATGCCTGGGTTGCAGGCCAGGGCCCCCAGCAACTGCACATTGATGTTTCTCTCTCTCTCTTTCTCCCTCCCTTCCCTCTCTAATTATAAATAAATAAAATCTTAAAAAAAAAACTGCAGATGTGGTTAGCACGTCCTATAAATGCCACTTAAGAAACTTCTTCCTGGAGCTACTGTAGTGCAGAAAAACAACCCCATAAAAAGTTCTTTGGTATTATGTAGTCTTGTTAACTGAGAAAGAAAACAATCATTTCTTTTTCTCATTTAGTTATTACTTAATTGGGACAAAAATTCTCTACTGTGAGCTTTCTGGAACTACTGTGGAATGGAGTGGAAATCCCCCCACAGTGTGAAAGTAAGTATATTCTCTCTTGAGAATTTAGAGCAGCAGTGCTCAAACTCTGTCCCTGTGGGGACTCCTTTATGTCTTACAATGAACAAAGACCCACACGGAGCTCTTCTGCAGGTGGGCTTAGTGCTACTGATATTCTTTATATTGGAATTAAAACAGAAGTTTTCTAAATAATCACTTACTAATTCATTTTTAAAAACAGTAAACTCAATACATGTTAACATATGCAACACATTTTTTGTTTAAAATCAAAATTTCCAAAACAAACATGGAAAAGAATGCCACTGCTTTACATTCTTGAATCTCTTTAGTGCCTGACTTAAAGGAAGACCTCCAGATTCACTCCACTGCATCATCAAACAGTGTGAAGCCACTGGAAAATTTCACTGTACACTCTTCTGGATGACAGTGAAAAAGAGACAATAAAGTCTTGGCCTACCTGTAAATTATTGGTTTAAGAAGAGATGTTAGCATTTCTCAACTAGCACTGAGTTTTTCTTAATCAGAAGTATATATTCTCATTAAATTGTCAGCATGTGTTTTGATGAGAAAAAAAACACCCTTAGCATGGCCTTACAGATAAATACAGGTATTTTATTTAGGTATCTTATATGGGTATTTATAAAAAACAGGTTTTATTCTAAAATTTTATTTCTCTATTAGTGGTTTAAGTTGAGATGGTACATTTTCTCAAAGAAACTCTCTTTTAACCAGATATTGGATTCACAACTAGATTGTAAAAATCCTATATTATTGAATTTATTGAAGGTAGTTCATAGGACATTACTAATACACATTTAATCTTTCTCATTTTACCTTTTATGTCTGTTTTTTTCCTTAAGGAATTTTGTGTAAACCACCTGGACAAATAGCAAATGGAATATACACCAATAGCCACAAGGACACATTTCAATATAATGAAGTAGTAATTTATGTTTGCAATCCTTCAAATGGACCAGATGAATATTCCCTTGTTGGAGAGAGCAGGCTTGTCTGTTCTGGGCATAACCACTGGAGCAGTGACCCTCCTGAATGTAAAGGTAAAAATATTTCCATTTATTTCCATCTCATTCATAAATAGTGTAGAAAATTTTACTAATTTTTTGGTAAACAAGTTTTTTAAAAAGACATTTTGCTTGTTTTCCTTGTTAAATTGGCTTCTAATTTAATTGAATATGTGTCAAGTAGAATAAAAAATAATTCTAGTTGTAGAATTTCCCACTCTTCACACCACATGTTTTTTGGTATTCCTGTTTAGACATTGTTAATTACTATGTATATGCGTGAATTGAAATTTTCTGGTTCACAAAACATCAAAAATCACACATTGGCTTTAAGAAAGTTTTATGTTATTATATGACAAGTATGACAGCTCTTTATACTTGTGAGATCTGGCTAAAGGAACTGGGAGAATAAATTGTAAGACTAACCCTCTCACCAACAAGACTGATAAACTCTGGACCACATATATAGGCATATCTTGTTTAATTGTGTTTTGCCTTATTGTGCTTTGCACACATCACATTTTTTTGCAAATTGAAGGCAATACCATAACCAGAAAAACAATTGTGACTTGCTTTACTTGGATTCTCACTTATTGCTATAGTCTGAAACAAACCCACAATATCTCAAAAATTTGCCTATACTTAAACAACAATGTTAAAGATATTTAAGCATGGCCAACAACAGGGAGACATTGGAGGGTATTTGACTCTTGAACAAAAGGAACCAGTGAAAAAACAGCAAAATATTTTCTCTTTTCAAGTGCATATGGAACAATCTTTAGTACCATATTCTAGGCAATATGTTTTTTAAAATTTTTTTTATTTCAGAAATTGAAATTATTCACAGTAGAGTATCTTTACAATGGAATGAATGTAGAAGTCAAAACAGATATCTGTGAAACCCCCAAATATTTAAAAACTATGCACAACACTTCTAACTAAACCACAATAAAAGTAGTCACAAGGAAAATTAGAATGTTCTGAATTGAATAAAAATGAAAACAGAATATATCAACATTTTAAAAGTTTTGGAGTACAGCAATAGCATTGCTAAGACAGATATTCATAGCATGAAATACTTATATTAGGACAAGAGAAAAGTTTCAGATTTGATCATCTAAGCTTTCAACTTTAAGAAACTAAGAAAGAAGAGCAAATTGAGCTCAGACCTAGGAAACAGAAGAAAATAATCAAAGCAGAAATCAATAAAATTGAAAACAGAAAAATGTAGGGAGAATCATTGAAAGCCAACACCTGGTTCTTGGAGAAGAGCAGTAAGATGGATAAACCCGTAGTGAGTCTGAGAAAAAACACAGAAGATACAGACCACCAATATCAACAATGAAGAAGAGAACATCACTAAATATTCTGCACACTTAAAGGGCAATAAAGGAATAACGTACAACTTTCTGCCAACAAATTTGACACATAAGCCTTTTCACAAAGAGAAATGCACGCCCCATGTCATCACTAGGAATTCTACTAAACATTTAAGGAATAAATAATAACAGCTCTACATAAACTCTTCAATAAAATACTGTAAGAGGAAATAGTTCTCACTTCATCCCATAAGGACAGCATTACCCTGATACCAAAACCAAGCAAAACATTGCAGGAAAATTAAAAACAATATCCACTATGAACATAGAACCAAAACCATTAAACAAATCAAATTCTGTCATGTAGAAAAATAAGAATGGATCATAATCAAGTAAGATTTTTTCCATGAATCCAAGTTCAAAACTTAATCAGTATAATTTACCTTCTAAAGAGACTCTAAAGAAGAAAAAACACATAATCTTCATAACAGAATTTGACAGAATTCATCATCTCTCATGGTAAAGCTATTTAGCAGACTAGGAATAGAAGGAATTTAACTACCTCAACCTCATAAAAGGCACCTACAAGAATCACACAGACAATACACTTGACAAAATATTTCTTTTGCAACTGAGGTAGGAATGAGACAAGGATGTCTACTCCTACCACTCTATCCATCATTATGTACTGAAGGTTCTATTGAGTGCAATAAGGCAAGATATAGAAATAATCATACATAAGGGAAAGGGAGAAATAAAATGGACTTATTGGGTTATGACATGATTGTCTGTGTGGAAAATATGAAAGAGTGAACGAAGTCTTACCAATGTTGCAAGACACAAGCTCAATGTACAGAAATCAATGGTATGTATATAACTAGCATGAAATGATTAGAAATGTGAAAAGTATCATTATAACTCTGAACTACATAAAGTAGATACAAATGAATCTAACAACACTTATGCAATATTTGAATGGTTAGGACAACTAAACACTTAAAAAATTAAAGAAGATGTCAATAGTGAGCAATTCATCGTTCATGGGTTACAAGAATCAATATAATAAAGATATTGATTCCTTGTAACTGATCTATAAATTGAGTATAATTCCAATAAAAATTCCAGCATATGTTTCATAAAAATTGATAAACTGATTCTAAAATTTATATGGAAAAATAAAAGCATTAGGAGAGTCAAAATAATTTTGAAAAAAATAAAAGATTCATTCTATCTGATGTCAAGCCTTATACAACACACTACAATGCATATAATAGAAAAGAATGGCACAGAATAGACAATCTAGAAGAGCCCCTTTCATATGGGCCCAATTGATTTTATCACACATGTACAAACAAATTCAGTGAAATAAAAGGTAAAGGTCAGGCACAATTGAACATCAATATGCCATGAAAGACAACCACAACCCATGTTAGCACCATATTCAAGCATGCACTAAAAACAGATCTTAGACTTAACCTAAAGTCAAAATTATAACACTTGTACTTGAAAATAAGATCATATTCATGACTTGGCCAAAGATTTCTTAAGTGCAAAATTGTGATCCTTTAAAGAACTGAAAGCTTCTGCTCTCAAAAGATATTGTTATAAGGATTTTTTAAAATGAACCAAAGATTGAAAGAAAATACTGCCAAAGCACATACCTGATAATTAATATGTATCAAAATATATAAAAATCTCCCAAAACACAATCATTAAAAAACAACCCAATTGTTTTAAATGAGAAATATATTTGGTTACACCTATTTTGTCAAAGTAAACATATGGATAGCAAAAAGTACATGCAAAGTTGCTCAGTATAATTAATACAGAAATATAATTTAAAACTACAATGAGATATCACTAAACACCTACTAAAATGTCTGGAAATAAAAACAAGAAAGAAAATAAAAATAACATCTTCTGGCAAAGGTATGGAGCAATTGGGACTCCCATGTATAGTTGTTAAGAATGCAAAGTGGTAGGTCCATTTTGGAACACTGTTTAGCAATTTCTTATGAAGTGAAAGATACACTTTCCATACAATGCAGCAATCCAAGTAAATTAAACTATGTTCACATAGAAACCTATATAAGAATATTCATAGCAGCATTAGTTGTAATCACCCCACATTGGAAACATCCACATGCTTCTCAGCTGGTGAATGAATGAACAGCTGTGGTACATCCATATAATGGCTTAACATTCCTCAATAAAAAGCAATAAACTTCTTCTCATCCACACAATGACACAAGCAATGATTTTCAAATGCATTATGCTAAGTGAAACTAGCAGCACTCAGAAGTTGTAATCCCATTATGACACTCTGGAAAAGAAACAGTCTAATGATACAGATCAATGGTTGGCTGGTTGGGGAAGGTGGTTGGAGGTGCTTGTGGGGAGAGTTGATTACAAAGTGGCACGAGGAAATGTTAGAGAATGACAGAACTCTTTTATGTCCATTGTGTTGGAAATTACATGATCAGTATTTGCATTTATTGAACCTCATACAAGCTATACACTTAAAATGGTTTTACTGAGTGTCAATTATATACAGTAAACCTAACTTAAAATCATTACCGTGACTAATGGCAGTTTAGCACAACACAGAAATGGTCAGTGAACATGAAATGACAGCAATAGATATCCAACCTGATTTGAAAATGTAGAGACAGAGAGAGAGACTTACAACCTGGGGAAGAGGAGCAAGCAGTCAAACATGCATGTTAATGGGGCTTCAGAAAGAGGGAAGACAACAGTATGGAACTATTTGAATAAATAGTGTTCAAAAAGTATCCACATTATGTCCAAAGCAACAATGCACAAGTCCCGGAAATTCAGTGACTGTAGCAGGATAAATAAATGTTTTAAATTTATCAAGAACCCCCCCCACTAAACTAAACACATCCTGGTTAAACTTCTGAAAACAAAAGATAAAAAAGAAAAAGCAGCCAATGAGACAAAAGAGACTTATTACATTGCCCCATCCCTCTAAGTAAGAATGACAGCTGCCTTCTTCTCAGTGTGGACACAAGAAGACAATACTATTTGATAATGTGTTGAAAAAATAACAATAAAACAGGTAACAGAAATCTCTGTCAAGGAGAAATCTTTTAACACTGAAGACCGAATTAAAAACAAAAAAAACCCAGCAACCTTTTGAGACAGAAGGTAAGAGAAGGGTCACTACCCTAACTTAATTGCAAGAACTGCTAAAGGAAGCTGTACAAGTTGAAGGGAAAAGATACTTGATGGAAACTCAGGTCCATGTGCAAGGAGGAAGAGCCCTCTTCTGGCTTAAAGGGCAGCTCATTATGGGCCCTTATGTGTTGCTCAGATTTACTCTCATAACATGTTCTCTTGTGCTTAATGCGCAGCCCAGCGTTTTCTTTTGTTTGTTTGTAACTTTTTTTCCAAATTTTGCCATGCCCATTGTTGGATCCTGAAATCAGTCTAGAGGGTGGTGCCCAGCATTTTACTTGCTCAGAAGTAGAGCAGAATGGTAAATACCAGAATACATGGGTACAAGGGCTAATATCAAGCTTTAACTTTATTTTAGGCCTGTGGGATTACAATAGAAAATGTTTTTGATCTCTGAGTTCAGTGCAAAATATTTGGAGCACAGTCCTAACTCCAGTGGCTTTTCTATTTCTTGAACACCCCAGTTCTTGTATGTTGATACCTGATGACTTTCTCTCTGCATATCTTTACATGGCTACCTTGTTTTCAACATTTGAGCTCAAATATTACCTTTTTATGAGCCTCTTTCCTTCCTGCCTCTCTAAAAGATCAAGGTACTGAATCAGTGTCAGCATAAAATTTATTTTAAAAAATCCCTAGAGCTAAAGAGCATCCAAAGTTGTTTTGAACGTACCTGAAAATTGTATGTGGTAGTCAGGACTTCCTGAAAACTTCTCAGTAATGGGAAAACATATAGGAAACCAATAATCTATCATGACAGTCTGTTCTAGGTAGGAAACATGATAAATATAACAAATAAAGTCTTAATATTTTAAAATTAACATTCTGCCTTCCATTTCTTCTCTCTTTGTCCCTAGGGGAAATTACTATTTTGCACTAGTTTTTTCATTCCTACATTAAAACAGCTTTCCATTAATTCTATAACTTCTTTGCTTTTCAGTGGTCAAATGTCAATATCCAGCGCTTGCAAATGGAAGACTGGTGTCAGGATTTGGAAAAACATTTTACTACAAGACAATGGTTATAGTTGAATGCCTGAAGGGTTTTTACCTTGAGGGCAGTAACACTATCTCCTGTGGACCTAACGGTACTTGGGAGCCTAAAATGCCAACATGTGTTAAAGGTACAAAGGGTGTCTTTTATATCTAGATTTTATTTATCAGATATTAAATATCAGCGACACTGAATAACTGAAAAGCAGAATAATTGAAAAGAAGCAGTTTTTGTAATTAATGCTATCTCATATTCATTTCTGTGAGAGGTGTATGACATAAAATTTGTGCTTTTGTAGGTTCTCAGCATACTACATACATCACATAGGTGTCTGTTCTTCAGCATTTCTTATGTGTAAAAATGTATAGCAATCATTTTTCATAGTAAATTGAAGCATGAAAATTTTTACCTGTAGTTTGATCCCGTCTTTGTTATTTTTTCCAGTGTCAACACCTCTGAATACAAAACCTACAGTTTCCAGTGTCTCAGGTTTAGTACTTTCTGCTTGTATTTTTCAAAATTCTTTAACTGCCAGGTGACTTTAAAAATCCTTTAAGTATCTGGTAATTTACACTTATCCATCATTTTTAGTAATGAAAGGAGAAAGAACACATTCACAGCCATTGTAGTTGTTACACTTAGTGATTCTACAACTATTTGCCACAGTTTGCAGACATTGGGACAAACGTGGGAACAAGTTAATAAACCTTAAATGTGTTTTTCTCGTGTGTAAAGTGAGTTAATGCCTTCCTCACTGGGTGACAGTAGAGTTAAAGTGGGATGCACTTGGAGCTCTTAGCACAGTGCCTGTCATACAGGAAGCTCTTAAGGAAGTTCATTTATGACTTACAGCATCACTCCAGTCATAATACTAGTGACGAGGAAGGCCCATGGCTTTCTTTGTCAATACACCTATTTTCTATGTCATTAACTTTATTAATCTGTTATTTTAAAAACAATCTGCTGATAACTTTACAGGGTATCTTCATGATCCAAGATGATGTTTTATTTCCTGGACTACAACCAGTTTTGTTCCTAGTACAATATGTAGTAATTAATATCTAAACTGGGAAGCTTCTGCTGTCTCTAGAACAAGACCCCCACCTTTCCCTTCCTCATATAATTATTCTTTTTCTCTTTACTGGGCATTTTTATTTAGGAATAGAAAGTAAATTTCATAGCAACTGAAAGGCAGAAAAATTCTTTTGTTATTGAAATGTAATGGAGGACTTCTTGCATGGACTTCTGATGAGCTGCTCTGCTTAAGCCTTGGGAGATTATTTTGGTATGGTGGACAGAACAGTCTCCCTGATTTTGGAGGTGCTGTCTCTGGCTCCTCTCTGGTTTCAGCAGAAACAGGAGACAAGAACAATGCAGTAATCACCACATACACAGTTTCACTTTCTGTGGTTTCAGTTACCCGCAACCAGGGTCCGAAAATATTAAATGGAAATTCTAGGAATAAGTAACTCGTAAGTTTTAAATTATTTGC
The DNA here is from genome assembly GCF_019186645.2 of Phyllostomus hastatus. Classification (NCBI taxonomy): domain Eukaryota; kingdom Metazoa; phylum Chordata; class Mammalia; order Chiroptera; family Phyllostomidae; genus Phyllostomus; species Phyllostomus hastatus. Next base: position 26,928 of record NW_025333623.1, read on the forward strand.
CATTCCAAGCAACATGATGAAATCTCACACTGTCCCACTCTTTCCCACCCAGGGACTCATGCCCCGGTTCAGTGTATTCACCTCACTTCTTCTCATCACATAGGCATTGTACCATCGCACATCATCACTAGAAAAAGGGAGAGTGCAGTACAATACGATATTTTCAGAGGGAGAGACCACATTCACATTATTTTTATTACAGGAAATTGTTATAATTGTTCCATTTTATTAGTAGTAGTTGTTAATCTCTTACCTTGCCTAATTTATACATTAAACTTTATTATGGTTATGTATGTACAGTAAAAATATAATGTATATATGGTTCAGCACCATCCAGGTTTCCAGGCATCAGTGGGGTTTGTGGAATGTATCCCATGTGGACAAGGGGGAACTAGTGTTGTGGGAAGAGCTTTAGCCTGGGCAGACCTCACACAAGGTCTTAATTTAGCTCCACTTATCCCAATTTGGTTTCCTGTTAAACATGAGGGTGTTGAACGCAAAACAAATTTTTATTACTGGCTTCTAATTTGTTGGTATATTTCCTATTCTCCTAATATTTTAAAGGATTAAGGGGAATTATGCCTGTTAACATTGTAATTAGAACACCTTTTTGTAATTCTTCTACATCTGGAAACTGGTAGCATCCTTGAGTACCGTAGCTGAGTTCTGTGAGGTTTTGGAGGGGGGAAAGATGTTTTTTTTGTGGACTGATATATTAAGATTGCATGTGAAGTTTATACTCATTAGCCCATCTGTGTTTACTCACATAGTCCTAATGGGTATATGCACTGTGGGATACTGTGTTGATAGGCTCTTTTAGTTTTTTAACTTTTTTTTAATTTCAAAATGTAAAATAACTTTATAATTATCCAGGATTTTTTGAAATTTAGTAAAAAGCTTCACTTATGATTTGAGTTATTTATTCTTTTAAACTTTTTTATTGTTGTGCAAGTACAGTTGATATGGTCTGTTGAAAGAGTTAACCATAAGTATTACATAAAGGACTTATATAACAGATACTGTTTAGTGTTTCAAAGAAGAGAGGATTGTGAGAAAATGTTTATAAAGAACATAATCTATAGGGATTTTTTTCTTAAATATCAAGTTTCCCCATGGGACTTTCAATCATTTTTTATCATCAGTTAGAGGAAACTATATAAAAAATCACTAGCAGCATATGAAATATTATAAGGTAGATATATATGCCCTAACATGGAAAAATGTGAAATACTAGGTGAAAAACAAAAACATATGAATTATGTAGTATGATAATGATTGGATGGCACTTTTTTTAAAGATACATATGTTTTGGGAATATATTATTTTTATGATTTTCTATTAGTTAATTTCTAGGATTTCCATTCTAAAATATAAAGCTACAGTAAACATTCTTACACGAAATCCATATAGTAACTTTCCATAGTAGAATTGTAAAGATAGGAAAGTGTGTATATTGTTCATTTAGAGAAATAATCTTAAAAAAATAAAAAGTCAAATTAAATTCCTTGTATAGATAAAGATGGTTAATGTAATCAAATTTATTTTTTGAGGTATCAAGCCTACTACTGTTCCAGCCACACCTCCTAGTTTAAGTCAACCAGGTGAAATAACTCTTTATCCTATTTATATTGTTAAGAATTTCATAAGGTGATGAGTAAAAAATAATGTGTGTTAATTTGTGTTTGTTTCATTATATATAAACAAAGGTGAACTTTTTTTCACCCACATTTACTTATTCATGTTCTTTGCTTATTTTTCTATCATGTTTTTAGAATATTTTTTGTTGATTTGTCAACTTACTATAAATTAAACCCCCTTAACAGGAAGTGAATCATATTTAGGTTTTTATCTCTGCCTTATTTTTACTAATCACCTTTCTCTTAAGATTTTATATGTTTGGATATAGATTGTTTTTTATAACTTCTAATTATATATGTAATAGTATACAAATATAAATTTGTAAAATTTTAAGTATTACAAAAGTATATGGAGTAAAAGATTACTCTCCTTCTGTTTCTCTAATTCATTACTTAAGGTTTTTTTTGTTACTATCTTTATTTTTTTTGTATTACCAGTTTTTTATTTTATTTTTTCAATATATTTTATTGATTATGCTATTACAGTTGTCCCATTTCCCCCTTCCCTCCCCTCCACCCTGTACCCCCCTCCCACCCACGTTCCCTTTAGTTCATGTCCATGTGTCATACTTGTGAGTTCTTTAGCTTCTACATTTCCCATACTATTCTTGCCCTCCCCCTATCTATTTTCAACCTACATTCTATGCTACTTATTCTCTATAACATTTCCCCCTCTCTCCTACTCCCACCCCCCTCCTGCTAGCCCTCCATGTGCCCTCCATTTCTGTGGTTCTGTTCCTGTTCTAGTTGTTTACTTAGTTTCTTTTGGTTTTGCTTTAGGTGTGGTTGTTAATAATTGTGAGTTTGCTGTCCTTTTACTATACATGTCTTTTTCTTTATCTTCTTTTCTTAGATAAGTCCCTTTAGCATTTCATAAAATAAGGGCTTGTTGATGATGAACTCCTTTAACTTGACCTTATCTGAAAAGCAGTTTATCTGCCCTTCCATTCTAAATGAGAGCTTTGCTGGATAGAGCAATCTGGGATGTAGGTCCTTGTCTTTCATGACTTGGAATATTTCTTTCCAGCCCCCTTCTTGCCTGTAAGGTCTCTTTGGAGAAATCAGCTGACAGTCTGATGGGAACTCCTTTGTAGGTTACTGTCCCCTTATCTCTTGCTGCTTCTAGGATTCTCTCCTTTGTTTTTACCTTGGCTAATGTAATTATGATGTGCCTTGGTGTGTTTCTTCTTGGGTCCAACTTCTTTGGGGCTCTCTGAGCTTCTTGGATTTCTTGGAAGACTGTTCCCTTTGCCAGAATGGGGAAGTTCTCCTTTATTATTTGTTCAAATACGTGCTCCATTTGTTGCTTTTCCCCTTCCCATTCTGGTACCCCTATAATCGGATGTTGGAACATTTAAAGGTGTCCTGGATGCTCTTAAGCTTTTCCTCGATTTTTTGAATTCTTATTTCATCATGCTTTCCTGCTTGGTTGATTCTATCTTCCTGCTGGTCCACTGTATTGTTTTGAGACTCAGATTCCTTCCTTTCACTATTGGCTCTCCTCCGCGTATCTTCCTGCATCTCTTTTATGGTAACCTGCATCCTTTCATCTAAATTGCGCCCAAAATCAACCAATTCCGTGAGCTTTCTGATCACCAGTGTTTTGAACTGCGCATCTGATAGATTGGCTATTTCTTGCTCGCTCAAAAGGATGAGCCCTGGGGGACTGATCTGTTCTTTTGGAAACATGTCTTTCTCTGTCTCTCCTTTTTTTTTCCCTGGTCTGGTCACTCTTGTTACAGTGGGGGACGGAGCCTTAGGTGTTCACCAGGGCTGGGCACCCCAGTTGCTTGATTGTGAAGTTATATGTGGGGGCGGGGGCAGGAGTGGGGACAGGAGGGAACAATGGCGGTAGTTCCGTTCTGGGCTCAGACCCTTCTCTGGGATCCTGGGCTGCGAGCTCTGCCCTGGTCCACAATCGCTGCCTCACTGGGTCCGCCAGCCGCAGCTTGCGTACTCAGGGATCACCACTGCGTTCTTGTGCCCCAGATGGCTGTCGCGCCGATTTCGCCCCAAATTTTCCCTGACCTCAGCGCGCCGCCGACCCACACCAGCCCCGCACCCGCCTGGATCGTCTTCTCCTACCAGTCTGGATGTATGGGTCTACTTCAACTTCTTGGCTGTCCGACTTCCATTCAGATAAATCCTCTATCAGTTCTTGGTGTTATTCTGCCTGTAAATTATTGTTGTTCTAATCTTGGTTGTGCGAGGAGGTACAGTGCAACCACCTATTCATCCATCTTGCCGGAAGTCATTACTTAAGTTAATCACTTAATAATTTAGATGTCTTTTTTAATTTAAACAAATAATAATTAATTGAGGCAAATTCCTACAACATCAACTATTTTAAAGAGAACAATTCAATTTCATTTTGTACATTCACGACGATGTTGTGCTAACATCTCTTCTGTCTAGTTTCAAAACATTTCCATTCTCCAAAGTCAACCAAATCCTCACCCACGGGCAGTTTCCCCCATTGTACACCCCCTATTTCTGTCCTCTCCTTTTGGATTTATATATTCTGGGTATTTCATACAAATGAAATAATGTAAGGTGGCTTTTTGCTTCTGAATTTTTCTGCTTAGCATGTCTTCAAGGTTCATCCACATTGTTTCATTTATCAGTGCTTTTGTTTTTTTTTTATTTCAATTGTACAAGTACAGTTTTCTGTCTTTTACTCCCATCCCAGCCCACCCCACCATCTCTCCCCCACCTCCCTCCCATTTTCACTCCTCCTTGTTTTTGTCCATGTGTCCTTTATACATGTTCCTGTAAACCCTTCCCCTTTTCCCCTGAAATTTCCTTCCCTCTTCCCTCTGGTCCTGTCAGCCTGTTCTCAATTTCACTGTCTTTGGTTATATTTTGCTTGTTTGTTTGTCTTGTTGTTTAGGTTCCTGTTAAAGGTGAGATCATATGGTATTTGTCTTTCACTGCCTGGCTTATTTTGTTTAGCATAATGCTTTCCAGTTCCATCCATGCTGTTGCAACGGGTAAGAGCTCCTTCTTTCTTTCTGCTGCATAGAATTCCATTGTATAAATGTACCATAGTTTTTTGATCCATTCATTTACTGATGGGTACCTAGGTTACTTCCAACACTTGGCTATTGTGAATTGTGCTGCTATGAACATTGGGGTGCATAGGTTCTTTTGGATTGGTGTTTCAGGGTTCTTAGGATATAATGCTATCAGTGGAATTGCTGGGTCAAAAGGCAGATCCATTTTTAGTTTTCTGAGAAAATCCCGTACTGTTTTCCATAGTTGTTGTACCAGTCTGCAGTCCCACCAACAGTGCACTACCATTCCCTTTTCTCCACAGCCTCGCCAACACTTGTTTGTTGTTTTGTTTATGATGGCCATTCTCACCAGTGTGAAGTGGTATCTCACTGTGGTTTTAATTTGCATCTCTCTGATAGCTAATGATGCTGAATATCTTTTCATGCATCTCTGGGACCTTTGTATGTCCTCCTTGGAGAAGTGTCTGTTCAAGTCCTTTGCCCATTTTTTTTTAAGATTTATTTATTTTTTAGAGAGGGAAGGGAGGGGGGAAAGAGAGAGAGAAACATGAATGTGTGGTTGCTGGGGGGCCATGGCCTGCAACCCTGGCATGTGCCCTGACTGGGAATCAAACCTGCGATGCTTTGATTCACATCCCGAGCTCAATCCACTGAGCTATGCCAGCCAG
>NW_025333624.1:0-7991 GCF_019186645.2 Phyllostomus hastatus
AAAGAGGAGAGGCTGCAGGACAGGTGCCCAGGGTCCTTGTGCCCCCAGCAGATATATTACCCAGAGGGCACCAGCCCTGCTGTCAGAACGCAGTGAGTGGAGGATGAACCTGCCTGGGTCTTGGCCCTTCTAAACCAGCAGCCTGGAGCAGGTCACAGCAGAGAAGCCCTCCAGAGCTGACCTGCCCTCGTCTCCATGGAGCGCACAGATGCCCTCAGTAAAATGTTTGTCCCTCGAGAGAGATGGAAGGGGAAGCAGCCTCTCCCGGGCTGGCTCCCAGGTCTCTGTGCATGACAAGCACGCCAGCTTCTAGCCGCCTCGGGATCACTTGCGTTGTTTGAACAGGTGCCATTGTGGGTGTTTCCTTATTCCTTGTTCCTGGCCAGGTGACTGACATGAAGAAGAAGATAGAGCATGGCCTGGGGTGCCTGAAGACTGTGGAGGAAGCCAAGAGCAAGCTCCAGAAGGACTTGGAAGAGCTGAGGCAGTGCTACAAAGAGAAGGTGACCGCCTACGACAAGCTGGAGAAGGACAAGACGCGGCTGCAGCAGGAGCTGGACCACAAGGTCGTGGACCTAGAAAACCAGCACCTGAGCATCTTCAACCTGAAGGAAAAGCAGAAGAAGTTAGACAAGGTGCATGCTGTTTGAAAGTTCCTTCTCATTTCCTGTCTTACTCTAGCTCCATGGCCTCAGGCTAAAGCCACTGACCAGGAGTGGGCCCTGGGATCCCATCACCACCCGCAGGTGCTTGGAGGTGTCCCACTTGTTGAGGGGCCTGGCAGGGATGTGCTCAGAACAGGCCATCTTCATACCACAGGTTTAGGACTGAGTGTTCAGCTTTCTGTTTCTTACAATTTTCACATTGTTTTATAATGATCCAATTTTAATTACTTTGAATTTTGGTTCACATGTCAATATCTCCTCCCCCTCACACGAAAGGATCTGAGGCAGCTTACAGACACGTCGACATGGGGTTCAAAGGGCAAAACAGAATAACTCGGCGCTCGGGCCCCAGGCTCACGCCCCCCGGCGCCCATCATTTTGGAAGGGGGTGTCTTGGACTCGGCCCTGCTGTCTCCTCTCCTGTCGCCTCTGGCTGTTGTCGTGCCGTCAGGGCAGAGTCACGTGCTTGCTGTGCAGACACGGCCTGCAAGGGCTACAGCATTTCCTCCCTGGGCCTTTAAGGGAGAGTTCCGGGCATTGGGAGCGGGAAGGTTGGCATAAAAGGGAGAACAAGGGGCAGCCCGCACAGAGAGTGCACCAGGGGCACTTAAGGGCACATCCTTAGAGTTGGCTGCACTTGGCCTTCAGGCTTCTAAATATCCAGAGTCATAGGCTTCAAGGTAAACACCGTCCATTCATTCAGGAGAACATCCAAAGCCTTTCCACATTGGGTCCGTGCAATTTTCCTGCGGGTTCCCATGGAAGGGGAGCTGTGTGACATAAGGAACCCTTATTAAGTGATAACAAGGACAGACTTTCAGCAATGTGGCAGGGACGATCTCTACACTTGTCCAGTTACTAGGACATACTGAGCAGTGCACGCCACCCTGGGAACAGCAGGGTTCCCCCAGCAGCCGCCTGGTGCTTGCTTGCTCTTCCTGGTCTGCACCCCTCAGACCTGGCACCAGGCCCTTCATTGCTCAAGGAGATGGGTCTGGATGGCCTGCACATTGGGAGCTCCTTGTAGGAGTGTGTTGCCTGAGATTCATGGCCCCCCTATGTCTCCCAGCTCCTGGCTGAGGAGAAGACCATCTCGGCCAAGTATGCGGAGGAGCGTGACAGGGCTGAGGCAGAAGCCTGTGAGAAGGAGGCCAAGGCACTGTCATTGACCCAGGCCCTGGAGGAGGCCATGAAGCAGAAGGCAGAGCTGGAGTGGCTCAACAAGCAGTTCTGCATGGAGATGGAGGACCTCATGAGCTCCAAGGATGACATGGGCAAGAGTGTGAGTCCTGGGACAGGCCAAGGGGGACAGTACAGATTAGTAGGGGATGAGGGGACACCAAGGCAGAGACCACAGGGAACCCTGACTCGGGTTCCCGTGGGTGGCAGGTCCATGACCTGCAGGAATCTAAGCAGCTCTGGATCCCCAGGTGGAAGAGGTAAAGACCCTGCTCGAAGAGCTGGAGGACGAGCTTTGGACCACCATGGATACCAGGCTGTGCTTGGAGGTGAAATTGCCGGCCATAAAGTCCAAGCTCAGATGGGTCCGACAGGAGCAGAGCGAGGAGAAGAAGCAGCGGCTGGTCCCAAATGTGCACATTGCCCCTCCCTCTCCCCTGGACATGGACCCCCATCCCCACATTTCCACAGACTTCCTTTCTGTCCTTCCTCCACCTGGACTGTCGAGAGCTCCTAGACCAGGTCTTCTGGTCCTCTATCCCCGGGAAGGGTAGCGGAGCCCGTGGCTCTATCAGTGGTTTTCTGTTCAGTCCTTCTTACGGGGCACCAGGGCCCCGTGGGTCCCAGAGAAGGGAGGCCAGAGCCACCTGGGCTCAGAGCGGGGGTCGGGTCTGTGTGTAGCTCATGCCCTCCAAGCCGCTGGTGTCTCCCCCACGTGCAGGAGAAGGAAGCAGAGCTGGAGGAGGACAGGATGCAGCGCTCAATGGCCGTGGCCGCTGGGAAGAGGCAGGACATGAACCTGAAGGATCTGGAGGCCCAGAGCGACTGGGCCAACAAGAACCACAATGAGGCCCTGGAAGAGCTCCGGAAGCTGCAGGTGAAGTCAGGCTGGACCAAACCCGAGCCGGCCACACACGGTGGCTCTGAGCTCAGTGTGGGGCTGGAGCACCAGTGGGGCAGCCAGGGAACGCTGGCAATTTGTGCCGTCCCCTAGCCAGGCAAGGCCTTGGTGCCCCAGCCTGTCTCACAGATGGAGACTCAGGCCCAGAGGCCTCGTGGGAAAAACAGCGGAAGAGCAAACCTGCAGGACGACATGTGCCTCTGAGTGCGCTAGAGAGCAGAGTGTCTACCCTGGCGGTGCAATGTCCCTGGTGACGACAGTCACTGAGCGGCACATGTTCACAAGAAACAGGATGTGGCCCCCGGGTGACCCCGTGCAGCCTCATGGGCCATGGTAGTGGGTCGGGGCTGCAGGTTCAGAGGAGCAGCCGGAACGGGGATGGCCTGGGACCTTCTCCCCTGAGCCGTACTTAAAATACAACAAGTTAAAGGATCTCTGCGCTTCCACCTCATACTCAGCAAACTGGTGGAAATGAGAATGAGTTTCAAAGTCTGAGGGTTGTGAGGTTACAGTGCATAGAAGTCCCGCTGGCTGGTGGTGGCAGTCTCCTCGAGGCATCTGGCTGAACCTAACAAGTCTCAGGCTGTGACAGGGGGAGCCCCTCTTTGGGATTTCCTGCCACAGAATAAAAAAGGCTACTTGACCAGGCTCTTTTCAATGAAAAATTGTCCCAGGAGACTGATAAGGGAAGGTGTTGGGAACCGCCCTGACTGGTATCAGAGGCTAAAACCCCCGCCTAGGCTAAGGCTAAGGGAACGCCCTTGGAACCATAAGCCGGCAAGGAGATAAAAGCTTATCTTCCTGGCAGGAATGCTGCTTCTGCTGCTTTATTCATAACTGAACCCCCAAAAGCTTGGTCGGTTAGCCAAAGACGGGTAAGATTCCCCACGGGGGAACGACCTAAGCCAGGCACGATCACTTTGGGAGGCCTCCCAAAAGAAGGACTTGGGGGGCTGCAGCAAAAGGGGGTGATGGACCCTCGCTCCTCGGCTTTGACATAGCCTGAGTTCTCAGCGTCTGGAAGAAAATCTCCTTATCTCTTGGTTGCCTTAGATCCCTTGCTCCACCTAAGCCTGAAACAATGACAGGGTGGTACAGCTCGGTACTGAGAAGTGCGGATTTCCCGGGGTGATCAGGCCTAAGAAAGAATATGTAAATTACTGTGAAATCTTCTTTGTTTAGAATGCTCTCAGTTGAATGAGAAGGGTCCTAGGAGGAAGTTATTTTGTTCCTCAATCTTACAGCTCTTTGACCCCCAACTCAATAGACCGGCAGAGTTCTTTGTTTTCTATGGTTCCTTACTTCCCCGAATGAGTACTGTACTTTACCTGAATTATTATGCAAAATGAGCCTAATAAAAGCAGGTATGGACGGTAAATCAGGGCGCTCCCCACTAGGGGGGGTGGCCATTCTGTCCCTACTTCCCCACAGAAACTAGTTTGTCTCTGTGCATGTGTTGTTTTTTTGTTTTTTCTCGCGTGTTTATCGTCGAGCCATCCACAGCGTTCCGTGGTCACTGCTGGCCGGTGACCCACGTGCAACAGAAGGAGTCCTGAACTCCCTGCAGTCAGGATGACCTGGCAGGAGAGCAGGTGCTCGCTGGGTGCAGCAGTTTGGGATCCCCATGCCCAGGGGCTGCAGGGAGGAAAAGCCACAGAACTGGGGCCAATACATGCACTGAGACTCCCAGGCCCAGAGCATACTCGTGGAACCTAACGGCCCAGAAGTGGACAATGGTGGGGGCCAAAGGGACATTTGCTTTAGCTACTAGTCAGCCCTTTCAGTTCAGCTGCTTAAAGGTGGTGTGAGGGTGAAAAACAGCAACAAGCTTCAGGAGACGCTTATCCCAGGAGGGGGTGAGAGGGCAGAATGTAGGGGAAGGGCAGATGGGTGGTCGCTGGCCTGCTGGTGCCAATGTCTCCTCCCTGTTTCCAGGTCCAGATGAAGGACTACACGAGGGAGCTGGAGGGGATGAGCAGTTCCCTCGAGGTGATGCTGGCCCAGGCCAAGGAGAACCAGCAGAAGCGGAAGAGCATGGAGGCCGAGATCATTCAGCTGCAGGAGGTAGTCCAGGGCCAAGGGGCACTCAGGGTGGCTGCCCACTGGCCAGCAGGGGCTGCTCAGGGCCACGCCTGGGCCAGTCTTAGGCAGGGCTGGAAACAAGCCAGGGCAACTTCAGGGAGGAGTGGGGGTGGCTCTCTGTGACAGAAGTCCCATGAGGGCTTCACTGAGTAGCAGGGCTCCCTGGGGTGAAGGAGACTGTGTGTCACCACCACCTCCCGGTGTGCGCTGGGGCCTGGGCAGGTGGGTGTCTCTCCCAGGTGCTTGTGCCCTGGGAGGCCCCTTTGCCTGTCACATGTGAGGCACACATGGAAGCGGTTCCCAGGTTCTGGGCGGTCTTCCGCAGTGTGGGGTCACGGCTCCTGATGTCCCTGTCACTTCGGCCAACACCCAGGCACGTTCTCGTCCATTCTGAGGTCCTCAGGGAGGAGGACATGGGCTGGGTGTCATCTTCCAGTTGAGTGAGGACAGAGCAGGGGCGGGACTTCTGACACCAGGACACTTGCTAGCAGGCCACCTCCCAAACTTGCCCAAAATCTCTTTTGCTGTAGAGGTGAGAGGCAGTGTTAGATCCGAACACTGTGGTTCGTCCTGGGACACTGGCAAGAGCAGCTTCATGGCAGGGCCCAGATGCCCCTCTTCACAGCTCTGCTTCCTCCCCCCGCCAGGTGAAAGCCAACCTGGAGAAGGCCAAGCAGACCCTGGAGCATGGGCAATGGGAGTTGGCCAAGGACGTGAAGGTCCTGCTGCAGGAAAAAGGGGACTCAGAGCACAAGCGGCAGAAAGCAGAGGCCCAGCTACAGGAGCTGCAGGAAAAGTTCAACGAGGGAGAGCGAGTGCGCACACTACTGGCCAGGAGGGTCACTGAGCTGCAGGTGAGGCCTCTGCCAGGACCAGGGCCTGGGTGGTAGTCCCTTCAGGAGCTCCTCGGTCTGGAGCGACTCCAGTTCTCTGGGACTCCTGCCCTGTGTCATGCCTCACAGTGGCCCCTCCCCAAGGATGCTGGGTTCATCCTGTGACTCAGGTCCACCTTAACCTAGAGGCACCCAGGTGGGGCCAGAGAAGTCATGCTCCAGACTCAGGGCCTTTGTCTGTCCTGGCCCCGAGCAGGTGGAGCTGGACAGTGTGACGGGCCTTCTGAGGCAGTCTGACAGCAAGTGCAGCCAGCTCACCAAGGATGTCTCCACTTTGCAGTCCCAGCTGCAGGACACGCAGGTAAGGGTGGTAACAGTTGTTCTATAGCTGGACCTTCCCCAGGAGGACTCGGTGCCCACATGGCAGCCCCTCCCGGACCTCTGGGTGTCCCGTCCCAGGGCTCTTCTGGTTCTGAGCCCTCCCCTGCATCCACGGGGTCTCTGGGTCCTCCCAGCTCCCCACTGGGTCTTCACCACCTGGGCCCTGACTCCAGGTACCAGCCGCTCTCTCCCGCCAAGGTTGTGGGGACAGCAAGGCTCTGGTGCTGTACCTCTTGAGCCCTGCATTCCTCTTGTCCTTGGAGTAGGAGCTGCTGTGGCAGCAGGACCAGCAGAAGCAGGGCCTGAGCACCCAGCTGCAGCAGGTGGAAGAAGAGAAGAGGTCCCTGAAGAAGCAGCTGGAGCAGGAGGAGGAGGCCAAGCATAACCTGGAGAATCAGATTGCCGCCCTGCTTGCCCAGGTTCCGTACTAGATCCCCCTTGAAACCCCCAGGGTGCTAGGTGGCTCAGGAACAATGGTTCAATTCTGCAGGATGGGTCTGCCCTGGTTGGCCTGAGCCAGGGCCCTTCCTCTCCAGGGAGATCCCATCCTCTCCAGCCCAGAGCTCTTAGCCCTGGGTCCCCAGGTAGAATTCCAGGATCCATGAACTTGAGAGATGAGATGAAACACCCTTCATTTCACCAGTCTCCAGCTGACACCTAGCATTTCCTGCCTGATGAGTGTAGACCACAAGTCACGGCAGTCCCAGTGCCTGTCGTCCTGGTCACTAGAAACCAGCAGTCACCATGTGCAGACACAGCAGGGCTTCGGGGGTGTCACTGTGCTCTCTGCACTTCAGGGGGCTGCTCTCTGTGGTGCTCACAGAGAGGCATGTGGGTCACTCACCAGTTTAGTGGAAGTTCTGACAGCGGCCTTTGTCTGCATTGACTTTCCTGATCATCCGTGTATTTTGTGTGTCACATTGGGGATGAGGAGGAGTCCCAGTCTGCTCTACGCTGTCACAGGGTCCACGGCCTAAAGTGGACCAAGAGCCCCCATTCTAGATCCTATCCTGGGACTTAAGCGCCCCAGGCCAGGTGTGCCCTACACATAGGACGGGCCCAAGGTCTACTCCAAGGTCTGGGTAGGATTAGCTAGCATGGGCTATGGGTGGCAGTTTTCTGTCCACATGCAAAGAGGAGAGGTTGCAGGGCAGGTGCCCGGGGTTCTTTTCTTCCCAGAACACATATTCCCCAGAGGGCACCGGCCCGGCTCACTTTGTGAGTGAACTGGAGGATGTTCCTCTCTGGCCTTGGTGTTTGTCAGGGAGCAGCTGGGAGCAGGGCACCGAGGAGAGACCCTCCAGAGCTTCCCTGCCCTTCCCACAAAGTTTGTCTCTCTTGCCTGGTGGAAGGGGGTCCTCCACACCTGGTTTGGCTCTGGTGTCTGTTCCTGAGGAGCAGCCCAGCTCCCAGCTGCCTCAGGCACAGGTGTGTTCCCTGAGCAGGTGCCATCCTGGGTGTGTGCTCATTCCTTGTTTCTGGCCAGGTGAGCAACATGAAGAAAAAGATGGAGCATGGTGTGAGGTGCTTTGAGATTGTCAAGGAGGACAAGAGCACACTGGAGAAGGACCTGGAGGGGCTGAGGCAGCGCTACAAGGAGAAGGTGACCACCTACGACAGGGTGGAGAAGGACAGGATGTGGCTGCAGCAGGAGCTGCACCACCAGCGGCAGAGACTCTCTGACCTGGAGAAGAAGCAAATTGAGGTTGACCAGGTGTGCAGTCATGGGCACACTGCTCCTCATTTCCTCTCTTCCTCAAAGACCATGGCTTCAAGCCAAGTCCTTGGACAGGACTCAGGCCCTGGGAACCCATCACCACCAGCAGGTCCTCAGAGGTCTGGCTGGGCATCCCCCTTGCTGAAGGGCCTGCTCAGGTAGATATAGAAATTGGGCGTCTACACACTACAGGTTTAGGAATGTGTTTTCTGTTCTCTCTACTTTTTATATTT
>NW_025333625.1:0-74962 GCF_019186645.2 Phyllostomus hastatus
CTCAGGGCACAGGTTGACCCTCATTTAACCTAGTCCACCTCTTCTCATTTGCATAGTCCTGAGGAAGGGTGTTTAATGGTTGAAGTCCTCACCCCACCTGAGAGAATCAGAGGGCACAAAGACCATGTGTACGGGGAGTCTGATGGACTAATTCTTAATCCACTACAGAGGACATGTGTCCCCTGATAGGTACTTGAGATCTGTGCTGAAATAGCCCCTTCCACTGAGAAAGAAGCCACCACAGGACATGCTCCTCATTGTGAGCCCACCTTTCAGTGACACAGGGACCAGTGGTACCAATCTGGCTGTGGTACCTGCCTGTGTTATTCCTGGATCAGCGTGTCTCTACAATTCTGCCCCTAGTGAGTTAATAAAACCATCCCTGCCCTAGTTCCTTACAATATGGATATAAAGTAACCACACAAATACTTATTGTCTATAGTTGTCATGTCTTATTGAGTTTTCTAAATGCTCTGAGGGAATAGGATACTTACAATCATTTCAAGTCCAGTTTTATTTTAGATGATTTTTCAGAAGAAGAAAATACAAGTCCTCATAGAAAATACTTCCCTGTCTCCCTCTGCATCTTCTCCTGGGGCAGAAGCCCTCCTGAGTCCCAGGTGCCCCCTGCTGCCCCACCTGCACCCTGAAGGGGAGGGTCCTGTCTGGGCTCAGAGGGCATGAACCTCTCATGGCTGGACACTGACTTCAGGATGCTCCTACAGGGACACCATGTGCTGCGACATCTCTAGGAACAGAGAACTGACCTTACCAAACCCCAGTAACTCTGCAGGGAACATGCAAACAAGGGCTCTATGAACCACCAGGGAGCCCCTTTCCTGGAGCTGCCTGATGCACTGACACAGCCAACACTTCTGAGTGTGGAAGTTCTGAGGGTCTTTGGTGGACGCTGTTGTCCTTAGATTCCTGCATTTGAAGGTCCCATCTAAGGACACTGCATGAGGCCCTAATCCCATCACATTTCTACTACTCAATTTCACACACACACACACACACACACACACACACACACACACACACACTGATGATTTTCATGGTAATATTGTTGAAGTCTCCTTTCTCTCTTGTTCCTACCACATGGGCTGGGCCTCCACATGAGTTCTAGGCCTGAGTGGGACTTGTTAGGTGAGTGAGGACAGCTCTGGGTTTTCACCCTTTCTCGATTGTCCATTCTGCTGGTTGTCTTCCCTTCTACCACCTGCCTTGAGGACCCAGACCCCAGCATCCCACACAGAAACAGATCCACTGTTTCTCAGTTCTCAGTGACCCACAGCTGCACCTGTCAGTCATTGCAGGAATCACCATCTCGTCCTTCACCTGGATTTCTATGTGACCCTCACTGACATTCCTGCATGGATCAAGGCATCACAGGTGAGAACTCAGGCCCTGCTGGTCATTACTCAGGCTCCCTTTTCAAGATTGTCTTCTCTCTGGTCAGTCATGGAGGAGCTGTGTGACGTTTCACCTGTGGACTCCATGTTCTCAAATCCAGTAGCCCCACAAGCACTGAGTTCTTGCTCACTTCTAGGGACAGACAAGAGCATATGTTTTAGTTTTCAGTGTCGGGGGAATGTCACAGGTGGCTCCTACCTAGGAGAGCACTGAGAACGTCCACATTTTCACAAGACCTCAAACCTGTGCTGGGTTTCTCAAGCACGTGTCAGGTATGTGTGCCACCAAGTCAGTTCAGACACTGCATGCTTATCCTCTGCATAGATACCATTGCCATGTGTTATCACACTTGGGAAATGCATCATGTAAACACCTTTTCTCAGGAACTCTTCACAGAAATATGATAAATCACATAAATCTCTATCATTTCAGTAAATGTATGTCATGAACATGTGCACTAAGCCATCAGGAATGACTGGCACTGTGTGACCCATGGAGGTGACATCTCTCAGTCAGCACAGCTCATGGACACAGGCAGCAGGATGGTGTTTGCAGAGTTGGAGCAGGAACTTGGGGAGAGGGGTTCCCTGGCTGGAAGTTTCCATCATGAGGTGGAGTCACAGCTGAGGGTTGGCTGTGGGGCTCAAGCCTGGAATGAGTCACAATGTGTTTTTTCCATCAGGGGTTTGTGGTGGGCACATCACATGTGAAGGGGTCCTATTGTGACAAATTGACATGACAGGGGCCGTGTTAAAATAGAGTGGGGGCAGTCATTCCAGACAAACCACCTGGCACGTCTTCCTTCTCCAGCCTGTGCAGGTGTGGACTCAGCACAGTCACCTTTGCACTGGTCCCCAACACTGCATTTCACACAACTGTTTGCACAGATAACAAGGAAGATGTATCCTGACTACCAGACTGAAAATTGCAGACAATCTGAATTTGCCCCCCACATGCAGCTAAAGCCTAACTTAGCTTGTCTGTGGTAGTATCAGTTCTTCCCCTCTAGTCCTGAACCTGCACCCCTCCCTCTCTCATTAACACCTTTTGCCTTCACCTACAAGATACTGGCTGTTAAGGTTAAGATCCATACAGCTGCCAGAAAACTACAGGACTCACTCCGTCCAACTGGCATTGCTCCTGGGATGGAGGTCATGTCCTGAGCACACCCCTCTGGGACACTAGGTCCCTGAGACTCTCATCCTGTCTTGCCTGGCAGGGTTCACCCACCAGGACAGGAGGGTCATGGAGACAAGAGCTGCCACATAATCACATCTGAGCACTCAGCTCCTTATTGAGTGTGGAGTGCAGCAATCTTTGTCCCCAAAATCAGGTGAGTAACCCGTGTCAGGGTTTTCTCAGGAAAATTCCTAGAAATCAGAAATCAGATACAGTCCAGATCTATTTCCATGGTGATGAAGTCATTTCCAGCAGCATATGAAGGTGCTGGAGAACTTGGTGTGGAGTAAAGCCACTGAAAGAAATGGGAATCATTAGAGTCTCAGCTGCCATAGGGCCTTGTGCTTGTGGGAGAACCAAGGACAGAGGTACCTGGAGGAGACAGCTGCTGTCAGGACAACAGCAGACCTGGTGGTGGACACTGTGCATTCATAGGAGCTTGGAGATGTTTGCTTTTGTTTGTGGAGCTGTCCATTCTTCAGGCCCTGCTGAGAATGAGGGTGCAGTCAGTGTACACAGAGTGCAGCTGCCAGCCTGTTTGCAGTGAGAAAGGCACAGAAAGTCCCCACCACCCCCTGTCCCTCCTGGGGGTGGACCTGTGAGCACCCAGGGCTCACCCCCTTTAGGAGTCTCTGAGCCTGGCACATCCCACACTGAGTGATCCCTGAGACTCACTGGCATTGATTCCTGTGTTACCTCATCATTATTTTCATTGCTGAGTAGAGTCCATTCATGCATGTTCCCTAGTTTGCTTACTTCAAAATTAGAAAAACATTTGGAATGGTTGTGGCTTCTTCAAACACAAATAAAAGGGTCTATAATTATGTGGTTATGTTTTACTATGATCACAGAATTTGCTCTTCTCTATCAAACACTCTTCAGCCACATTTTAAGTATACTTTCAAAATAAACTGTGATATACATTGCTAAGGAAAGAAAACAACAACAACAACAACAGGAACTTGCTGAAGAAGAGGTCAGTAGTCCCTGGTGATCTTTCATCTGCAAACATGTTTACGTTCTTGTTTGTTGTCTGCAGTGAAAACCTCAGAAACCAGATTCACAGAGAGAAGGCAGGGTTCCTGGATGCAGCTGTGAGCTCTGAGAGGAAACCCCTGCTCCCAGGAGGAAGCCCCTTCAGTTCCCACCAGGTCCACACCTGCCACTGGCACTGTTCTCCATGATTGGTGAGGGGAGAGCGCCCCCTGGTGTTCTGAGTGGCCCCTGCAGGCCAGCCCTCCTGCCTCCCACAGTGAGGTTTGTGTCTGGGCTCACACTGACTTCCCCTCACTGTGTTTCTTGCACAGTAATACACAGCTGTGTCCTCGGTTGTGATGACTGATCTCAGCTGCTAGATAGAACTGGTTCTTGGAGGTGTCTCTGGAGATGCTGAGGTCGGCTCTTGAGGGACTGGGCTGTAGTATGTACTTCCCATCATACCATATATACACCGATCCCACTCCAGCCCCTTTCCCTGGAGGCTGGCGGATCCAGCCCAGCAGTACACCACTGGCTTGTTAAAGGAGAATCCAGAGACAGTGCAGGTGAGGGAGAGGGTCTGTGAGGGCTTCACCAGTCCTGGGCCCTGACTCCTGCAGCTGCACCTGGGACAGGACACCTGGGGACAAGGAACATCAGACCCTGTCAGTCATGTGCACTCACCACTTCCCATAGAACTATTCCTAACATCTGAGACACTCACCCAGGGGGGCTGTCACCAGGCACAGGAGGAGACCCAGCACTCTCATCTTCTCTAGAGCACAGCTCTGCCTTCTCGAGAAACCTCAGCCCCCTGTCAGGAGACAGTTGTGAGCCCCCACAGCCCAGGGGACAATTTCAACTGGATGTGAGAAGAAAATTTGCATATAGGGGACTCTGGTCTCATAAGTAAGGAGAGACTTAGGTCACTGCCCCATGTCCTTCTGTTCCTTGAGCACATTTCTTCTCTCAGACTCGATGGCGTGGGTCAGGGATGGGAGCATAGTTGGGTCATGAGACAACTTTGAATCATGACAGTGGACAGTCTTTCTTTCCACATTTAAACATTGAAACTGGACTGGATGAGGGACCATAGTCTTTTAATTTCATGCATTATTCAAGTGGATATTAAAACAGATTGACATTATGTCCAAACATCTGCCCAAGTCCAAAAGATCATGTGAAGTAGATTAATTGTTGCCAGATTGGAAAATGGAATTTTATGAAAAATAACAATTTATGTAAAATAAGAGTAAACTACAAAAAGTCTTTCCCTACACCTTGCTGAGGCCCCTAGTCCTGCAGGTGGTGGTGCAGATGCAGCCTCTGTCTCAGCCCAACTCCAGGGCATGAGCCACACTGGTCAGGTCCTGCTGCCAGGTGTACAGCCCTGGCCCTGCAGCTGAGAGAGGTGCTATGCACACTGTGTCCTTCCTTTCACGTTTCACCAGACACAGATGAGTAGAATCTGTTGAAGGCCTTGTCACTTTTGTCACTCCTATGCCATGTAAAAGCAGAGGGATACATTGGCTACCAGCTCTGGGGGACACTGTAAAGTGAAAATTCACAGTGACAATGTGTCTCCCAAGAAGGGAGCATCCATTCTGGGCAGCAGGGTCCTGTGTGTGGTGAGCGTCATGGGGGTTGTGGCTTCTCACCATCATCCTGGCTGCACCGTGAGGTAGAGAGTGCTGGCCCTAAAGACACGTCACCCACATTGCAACCCCCTCAAAGAGACTCTCGGGTCCTAGTAATGCCCTGCACCCTAAGGACATGTCTCACCCTCTACTCTTGACCCCACACATCAACCTCACCCACTGCACTCATTTCAGGGACCCTGTGGCCCAGAATCCTGGACCAGGCTCCCCTCTGTTCCCAGATTCCATTTCTGTGGAAACACCGATGGGACAGGCACACTCTGTCTGAGGTTCTTGCCCAAAAGTGAGCTCCTGAGAGCGACCTTGCATACTTGCAGCAGTCCTGACTCCATTCCAACCCTGCAGGGTCAGGAGGCACCACCTCTCCTAAAAAAAACATGTGCACACCTCTCATTAGTGCTGGTTTGACATCTGTGGTAAAACATACATTAGCTAACATTCACCCTGCTAATCAATTTTAAATGGAAATGGTGACATCCACTCTATTTTCAACCATCATCACCATCCAGATCCAGAAATGCTCACTTTTCCCAAACCAACTTGGTCCCCATTACATAATACCTCCCCGTTTCTGGTCCCCACCACAGCCACACTTTTGGTGCTCTGTCTCCATGCCCTTGACCACTACGTCTCTCACAGACATGGAAACACACAGCTGTTGTGATTCTGAGAATGATTTATTCCTCAGGGCATAGTATCTCCAAGGGTCTTTCTTGTTCTTGCTCTGTCCACTTTTTTCTTTTTTTTTAAGGTAGAATGCTATTTTGAAGAAACAATGGAACATATCTTGCTTATTTGTTTTACTATGCCATCTCTCTTGTTTTCACAAGAGTTCAGTTGACTGTAAACAGGTGTCTTTGATGTTTTCCTGATTAGGAAGCATGAAGCACAGCACAGGGAAGGTGGACAACAAACTCAGGTGAACGGGAGTCAACACATGATCACATGAAATGGACAGGAAGCACCCGTGACCAGAGGCTGTGCTGAGTTAGGACAAACAGTAATAATGTTCATTGTGTGCTTGTGGTCCTCTGTCATGTTTTCCTGTCCATCCTGGAAAGAGCAGGTTGAAGAGAAACAGGTGTATGTGTGACAAGGACAGGATGCATGGGGCCCTCGGTCTGACAGGGACCAGGTCCACCTCCAGAAAACACCTTCCTCAGTCTGGACTTCCTGAATGGGGCACATATTCCACTGACTCTGTGGCTCTGATGAAATAACAGAATGTGACAGAAAGAAGGTCAGGGAAAATTGAGGAGTGACAGTGATGTGAGGGTCACAGAGGAGTCTCAAGGTTAGTTCCAGGCCAAGGATGGCACGTCTGAGATGCAGGAGGAGCCCGTGTGCCCTGAGTGCTGGAGGAAAGGCCACAGCTCATGTAGATAATCCAGGTCCAAGGCCATCAGCTAGGAGGGTCACATTGGACCCCTGAAGACCTTCATCATTCAGGCAAGATCCACAGGCTAGGGAGGACAGTGTGCTTCTCCCAGTCCACTGATATTAAACACCTTCACAGAAACACCCAGATAATGGGGGTGCACCAACTTCTTATCAAGTGGACCTCTTAAATTTAATATCACATAACCTGCATATCCAACCCCCTCAACAGACTCAGGCACCCTTCTCCCCACATTATCCTCAATAGTGTCTTCATAATCATCCTCATCTTCATGAGACCTTAGCATGTGTGTCAATGACAAAAGTCACAGTAAAACTCCAGGGAAGTCCCTGGGTTCACACCTCACAGCTCATTGAGGAAATGTGAACTCCACACCTTTGAGAATGGGTCAACTGCAGGAAGTCTCACTAAAGAATCTTGGCCCCTCCCGAATCTGCAATCTTTGGAAGGAAACTGCTGACCCACAACCTTTGATACAATGAGAAAAGTCTCAGACAGTGGAAACTGCCACTCTAGTTGTCCCACCAAGACCCCTGTCTACTCCCTGGTATGATCTTTTCTGCCACCTCATAATCTTGGATTGGTGTTGACCTGAATGCATACCTAACTCCCTTTCCCGTATTATTGCAATTGTTAGGTGGACTCAGGAGTCTGAACCCAGGTTTCTATACTGGACATCTGGGAGACTTTGAGCATTACTGACTTTATCCACATCTGTCCTCATCTGGACACATTGGTAAGAAAACCTGGGATATCACTGCTTTGCCCCTGGTGGGACAGTTGATCCAGCCAAGCCCCTGCTCAACACAAGAACCTTCACTGGCCCTCATTCTTGAGCACAACACACCCAGAGACAACTTCCTAGCCTGGCTCTCAGAAGCCAGTTCACCCCTGCTGGGGGAAGCCTGCCTGGCCCTCCTGAGACCTGTAAGTGTCAGAACTGAGCTCTATACAACCCCATGGCATATGGGCATCATCAGACTCAACGTCTGAAGCTACTTTGGGTGGCAGCACCTCTGAGTTTCCACAGGGGCTGCAGCCACTGAGATGCATCATGATGCTGGGACAATGACCACCACCAGCAAGTCTTTCTTCTTCTTCAGGACTGACCACTGTTCTGTCACCTGATGGCAGGTGAGCCATGGGAGCTGCTGTTTGCTGCTTAATAGTCTCCTCTGTTGGTATCCAGATACTAACTCTGGAGAAGATGCAGAAGGAGATGTCAGATGCAGTAGGAACTCCAGATTAACACAGGAACCCAGGGCCCACACTCACTCCCCTCTCTGTGTCTCTCACACAGTGGTACATGGCCATGTCCTCAGTGGTCATGGAGCTTAGCTGCAGGGGTTGCTGATTCTGCATATGTCAGCAGTAGCGGTGATGCAGCCCTGAAAGCTGTGTTGTACCTTGTGCTCCCTGTGCAGTACCCCACCATCTTCAGCCCCTTCCCTGGAGGCTCCTGGGTCCAATCAGGTAGTTATGCTAGTAACTGAGCCCCAGACAGTGAAAGTGAGGATGACGGTTTTCAAGGGCTTCACCAGTCCTCAGCCCGAGTCCTGCAGCTGCTCCTGGGACAGGTCACATAGAAACAAGGGACATTCATCCTACCTGTAAAGGCTGGGCCCTGTGGCCAGAGGTTCCTGGGTTCCTGTATTACATGGAAAGCCCTTACTATTCAGGACACAATATTTCTAGACAGTTCATTTGAACATATGCTCTGCAGTCTATGTTTGACTTTTCATTTCCCTTATCAGTACCTAGGTAGGACAGAGGATTTTAATTTTAGCTAAATTTAATTCATCAATGTGTTAACTCAATATCTCAACTCAGAATTCTCCAGACAGCTCACTGTCACAGAGACTATATCATGTATTTCCCTGACATTTTGATGAAGAACTCTGTGGTCCTGTGACTGTGGAGAGGAGCAGCAGTGCTGGTTCACACATGGTGAGAGTCACGTTCAGAGAAGCAGCTCCCTGTCTGACAGGTGCCCCACAGGGACCAGGAAGTTTTTCCACCAGAGAGAGGCCCCATGGGGCACCCACCTCTGTGATTATAACAATGAATGCCAGAGGGGATGGGCCAATCACCATATTCCAATTTCATGGATCTTTCAGGTGCTCTGCAAAAGGATGGACATTTTGTCGAGAAATGATGCATCAAATTAAACATAACAGCTCTTGCCAAAATCTATGACCACAACTTTCCTGTGCAGGCATGTGCCCATAGGGTTTTGTGTGAACACCAGACCACATATGTGACAATGTTCCTGTACAGTCCTAATGGGGCTCAAATATCCCTATGGCTTTGGGGCATTATTGGTGCTGTAATGGCATAGTGTCTCACATGGCTCACAGTTTCTTTGTGTTGACTGTCCTGCCAATGAAACTATTGCACTGTCAGTCTTGTAAAAGCACAGCCCCTTGGGTCACAGTGGTGGCTGAACCATCCATGTGTGTGCAGTTACACTGTGACTTTCACACAGAACAAGCAGGCACAGTGATGCATTTCCCGGGCCCTATGTGTCTCTACCTGCACTGAACTGTAACACAGTTTGTGACATCAGCCTTGCTGTACATATAACCTTGTATAAAGACAGACATTCATGAACTCACATTCTTTTGCTTTAAGTAATAATGATAATCCTTGTATTTGAACATCTTCCTCTAAATTATAGGGACACTTAGAGATCCTGATCTTTGATGTCAAAAATTTTATAATTCTGGCACTCTTATTGTTATTGTGTAGTAAACATTTGTTATATATCCTGTTTCAACTACTTTGTAAATACACATCTTAATTGTATTCTTCCATTTTGTACTTTTCTGTGAATTTTCATAAATCAATCTTTCACTTCTGAAAAAAAATTAAAATTTGGATGGGAAGCTATGTGTTGACTTCCTCAGTCTGTGTTTTCTCTGTGGGTCCCAGTACAACCAGGTGTCCTCCGAGGCCATGTGCAGCCTGTCCCGTTGACCTGTGTCCATCCCTTCAGCAATGCCACATGGTCTTGTTCATTATGTGTGTGACACGTGTTCTCTAAAAGGTACAGAGTCCTCAATTATATACAAAAATACAAAAAATAAATTGTCATGAGATTGAATTCTGGTGGTCCTTGAAAAGGGCTTTAGTAAGAATCTCCACCTTTCTAGGGTCATCACTGTAAGTCCCAGCCACATCCACCCTGGTCAAAGGGGCTAATCCTCTGTCTTCACTTATCAATGGAAGCACAAGCCAGGTCAAAGAACCATAGGAGGTAGAGATGCTGTGGACCTGGGAGTGAGGTCCAGCACATCTCATGAGTCTATGCTTCACACTCACCCTGCACCCCACTGTCATCTGCAGAGCTCCCCAGTGTCAGGCTGGAATGACCACTGACCAACAGCACCATGGAAGGGAGTGCAGGACAGTCCACCCCAGGGCATGGCAGACCTTGTTCTTGGTTCCCACTCAGGGGGCGCCCAGTGTCAATGCCACATCTGGGACTGAGGTCTGCACCTGCTCTGCCCTGGAGAGACGATGCCCCAAGGGAGACAAGAGCCAATGAAATGTGACTTGTGTGAGCAGAAGGGGGCAGAGCTCATCTTCTCTGTGTAACATCTGGGCGACTCTGGAACATGCGGATGAAGAGCTGAATATTTCAGTTCAACAAGAAGGATTTCC
Source organism: Phyllostomus hastatus (assembly GCF_019186645.2). Taxonomy (NCBI): domain Eukaryota; kingdom Metazoa; phylum Chordata; class Mammalia; order Chiroptera; family Phyllostomidae; genus Phyllostomus; species Phyllostomus hastatus. Next base: position 10,291 of record NW_025333625.1, read on the forward strand.
ACCCACTTTTATTCTTCTAGCCTATAGACAAGAAAGTTCCATTTTATATGCATTCCTAAACAAAAATACCATTACATAATCTCCCTCTGGTCTCTTCTGTGTCCATTAGACTGTACAAGATGTGGTAAATATACAGTCCACCCTCTCAATCCAGTATCAACTCTGACATAAAGGATGAAGTACATACTTCACTGAGCCTTGGTTGCTTAGGGAAATATGCTCCTCACCCCTGCAGGACAAGGCCCACTGCATCATGTAGAAAAAGAGAAGGTGAGATGAAATGGGGAGATTTGTATGGTCCTATCTACACACTCCTCCATGCTTCCTTCCTCAACCCCCTGCACAGTGACAGAGTCTGAGAAGTGGAAATGTCCTTGGGCCCCTCATGGTTAGTGTGAGCACACACTCATGATTCCTGTGCATCAGTCCTCATACATTTATCCTCTTGTGTGCACACAACACATGCTTTAAAAAATCATTTCAATTCCCTTCAACCAGGACTATGAAGATAGTACCTAGAACAGTGAGTCCATATGACATGGTGCATTTTGCTCAATGTTAGGTCTTATGGGAAGAAAACTGTCTCCCTCAGAAGGAGAAAATGTAATTCAGCTGTCTGTGTGGTACTGTGTCTGCACTGAAATCTTTTCCCAGACATTGAGCAGTGGCACCAGTCACAGGGTCTGTGAAGCAAAGAACAGAGAAAGCATCTGTTCCTTTTAGGACCCACTCACAGCCTCTTTGGATCACAAGAGATGGCTGGACCTGCCCATGGTAACCCATGAGAGCCATTCCCCAAGGGCATGAGTCTGATGGCCAGCTGCTGTCTCTGTTACTGTCAGACAGCACAGTGGATTCTGGCACTTGCCTACTCTGTGGGTTCAAGAGGAATGTGTGAGCTTGAGCACATCACACCTTGCACAAGCTCCCCATGCCAATTCACCACAGGGTCCCAGGTGGCCACTTCAACAGGGGCACCAGGAAGTTCCCTTGATGGCTCCTGTGTCCCTGAGAGTTACTTCCAATGGGCTATAGCAGGCCGTACTCCATGTGCTCCTTATACCCCAGGGTATTCTGTAATCTCAGGCACCGTATGGTCATCTTTATAGTAACTAGGTTTCCACTACCACCCTCTTGACCTATGGCCAGGGCACTGGGCAACACCCATGTGTTCCTCACACCCGGACACTGTGACTGTTCATTCCACTCAGGGAAAACAGCATGTGATTCAGCTGACTGAGCTGATTTGCTCTTACCTTATGCCCCAGTATATTCCATCACTTACAAGCTGTGGCCTTCCACACAAGAGCCTTTCCATCCATCTAAATGTGCTACCTGTAAAACAAGCAGCAGCTTTTATATATGTATGTATGTATGTATGTATGTATGTGTGTATCTGTGTGTGTATGCATGTATGTATGTATATATTTGTAGGGAGAGGGGAAGGGAAGGAGACAGAGATGGACAGAAATATCCATGTGTGGTTGCATCTTGCATGCCCCCAACAGGGATCTTGCCCACAACCCAAGCATGTGCCCTGCCTGGGGATCAAAATAGTAACCCTTTGGTTTTCAGGCTGATGTTCAATCCACCAAGCCAAATCAGCCAGGGCAAACAATCGGCATGGTGATGATCATTTGGGAGATGTGCAAGAACCAGTAGCCACGTGACAACAGGAACAAACAGAGCCCCATGTTCTTCAGGGTCAGCCATGGAGGAAGAGATCTCCCAGATCAAGAACAGTTAAAGCTGCCCCTTGCACTCATCAAGTGGTATACTGCAGTGCAAATCATTCCCATTTTAATACAGAGACATTGTAGTGACAGATGACCTTAAGGAGGTGTTTGTCTTTCTGCCCAGGACTTGAATATTTTAGGTTCCAAATTACTTTATGTTCTTCAGTCATAGGGGATTCTTCATGCTAGCTAGTATTCTCTACCAGGCATTCCTGCACCACCACATTGGGGAGTTTCTCTTCTAAAATCCCAGCACTTTCCAAGAGAGTACTCATGCACCTTCTCCACACGGTCCAGTCTACATGAGGCAAAGTATAGATACATACTCAGTCATGTCCGAGTATGGACATTAGTGGCCAAACACACTGATAAGGACATCAGAGATGAGATTTCAGACACCACTGGTCATTACTCAGGCTTCTTTTTAAAGGTGGTCTTCTCTGGGGTTAGTCATGGAGGAGCTGTGTTGATGTTCCATGTGTGGGCTCTTTGTCCTCCAAATCCAGCAGCCTGGCAGGTACTGACTTCTCACTTAGTTCCAGGGACAGATATGAGCATCTGTTTTGTTTTCACTCTTGGGGGATGTCACAGGTGACTCCTAACTGTGATCACTGAGAAAGTACCATTTCCACAGGACCTTGGACCTGTGCTGGATTTATGAAGCATGTATCAGTTATGTGGGCTCCCATGTCATGTAAGTTGCTGCATGTTTGATCCTGTATGCTGATCTTGCCATTATAATGTCTTATCACATTTGGGACCTGCATCAAGCAAGCAAACTTCTAACAAATTTTTGCCCTAATATATTGAATCAAGTCAGTATCTATTGTTTCAAGAATGGACTTCACAAACTTTCCACATGAAAGGAAATTGCCATTGAGTATTGTCCAAGATCAAAATGTAGAAAAAGCATTTGCAAGATCACTCACTGTGTGTCTTGGGTGCCCCCTGTTGTCAGGAGCACACCCTGCATCTCAGCCCTTCTTTCTCCCTAGGGAGGATTTTATCAAGGCTCAAGGTGACTTCCTCTCACTGTGTATCTCTTGCACAGTAATAAACGGCTGTGTCCTCAGTTTTCAGGCTGTTCATTTGCAGGTACAGCGTGTTTTTGCCATTTTCTCCAGAGGTAGTGAATCGACCCTTCACAGAGTCAGCATAGTATGTGGTACCACCATTGCCATTAGTAACTGATACCCACTCCAGCCCCTTTCCTGGAGGTGATGTGCCCAGTGCATCCAGTAGCTACTGAAGGTGAATCCAGAAGCCATGCAGGAGAGTCTCAGAGACCCCCCAGGCTGCACCAAGCCTCTCCCAGACTCTACCAGCTGCACATCACACTGGACCCCTGCAAACACAAAGACAGCAGGTCAGAAACCTCCCTCAGGTCCACTGTTTCTCTCAGGCATATCACCTCACATACCCAGTGTCTGTCATTCTCCATAAATTACCTCTCAAAATTGCAACAAGGGAAACCCAGCTGATCCTAAACTCCATGGTGAGAGGTCTTTGTCCTGTCTTGAGCAGGGACTGGGGACACCTGGGATTCCTGTGCTGGGCTCCTGTTCCAGAGCTGCAGGGTCAGGGCTGGGCTGCTTTTCATGAGCAGAGCACCCCTATTTGCATGCCCTCCTACTATATAGGGAGCTCTGGGTTACAATGGTGACATAGAGGACAATGTGCCATGTGTGAGCTGTCCCAGGGCATGTGTCTGTTAAGAATTACTCCCAAGCCTTGGACATTTTGGCTCAGTTGGTTGGAGAGTTGACCTGTTACCAAGAGGTTGTGGGTTTGATCCCAGGTCTGGGCACATATGACTCCTGGTCAGGGTGGAGACAGGAAGTACCAATCAATCACTCTGTCTGCTTTTTCTCTCTTTTTCTATCTCCCTTTCTTTTTCCCTTTGTTTCTCTCTAAATGGAATGGAAAAAATGTATACTATTGAGGATAAAAATAATGAAATAAAAAATAAAATAATCACCTCCTATATTTTGAGCTGTGCACTCCCCACTGAGCCAACTGCTCCAGGAGGTATGTGACTTACAAGAGTAAAGTGTCATGAATGGAGAGGGATGTAAAATGAGAGATGCCTTTGAGAGTCACCAGCAATGAACACACAAAGAGAATTCCACCCTCACAAACATAGGGAGAAATAAAAGTACAGGAGTTTTGTGTTCAGGAGACTGGAAGTTCCATCAGTTACCATTTCTTCTACAAATCAAACACAGTATGAACTAGAACAGGGTGTGACACGAGAGCTTGTGGACCTTGTGTTGAAAGGGATTGTGTATGTGTAGATGATTGGGAGACAGAAGTGTGAAGTCTGCAGCGAAGCAGGCTGTGCTCCTGGGTCATGTTCCTTCAGTGAATATGCAGCAGTCTTACTGAGTCGTATTTTGTTTCCATTATCTGGACTCTGTGGTGAAACCAGGTTCTAACATTGGGGACACTGAGGAAACTCGGACCTGAGTAGATCTGCTTAGGTGAAGATGTAGGTAGAGATTGTGAAGTAAGTATATTAAAATTAAAGACATTTCATTATGAAAAACTTGATGCCAATCACTTATGTAAAATAAGAGAACTTAAATACAATTATAATTGATATGAAGAACACCATTTTTCTTACATTGATTACAGAGAGAATAAATCATTTAAACAACCTTCCCTTTCTGGAGCAGGTGGGTCTAACTTTCTACAAAGCTGGTCAGCTGGGGACCTTCATCCTTACTTTCAGCATCTGGATCTGTGGCTGTGAAGACATGTGATGCATTTCTAATCAGGAATACAGGACATAGGTCTGTCCCTGGTTCATCACAAGTGAATTTCAGGAGATTTGTCTCCTCCCTCTTTCATTTCATTTGTGTCTGTTCATGAACCTCAAAATTGCTGTCACATCATCGACACCCACTGGGTGTCACCTGGGCATGAAGTCCCATGTGCATGGATTAGGGTGCAGAACTGGGAAGAGACAATCCCAGGTACATGGATGGTGGGATTCAGCAAGCCTGGCACCAACACTCCCAGGGTTCTTGTTCTTTATGTGGTCATTTTCATCCTCATGTAGCAAGTTCAAGTTGTGTTATGTTACTTTCCTTATAAATACTCTCACATAGTCATCTAGTTATTAGTATATTGGGGTGTCCAAAAAGTTCATTTGGTTTTTCAGTACCATGACTCTAGTAGCTATCATTTGTCTTAACTTAATTTGTTTATTTTTTTATTAAAAAATTCATTTGGATTGTTGTTCATGTACAGCTTTCTGTCTTTTACTCCCATTTAAAACAATTTTTTAGAACTTACAATTTTCAGGAACAACTATAAAGGGCAAATCCAAGGGCTGATGGAAGCAAGGGAGGGTGGTGGGGATGGCTGGGGTGGTGGGGAGTGGTGGTGGGGGGAATGCAGACAATTGTAATTGAACAATAACATAAAGTGATCTGTCCATGGTGCACTTGAGGTTCATCTTTGGGGGCATGTGTACCTTCCTAGCTGCCTTCCTCTTCACAGTGCCCACCAACCTTGAAACCATGAAGACCACTACAGTTGAGGAAGTGACAGCTGATGAAAATTAAGCAGCTTTCTGACTCCATTGAAATTGCATGGAACACAGAAGAAATATCAGTAAAAAATCACCACAACCAGCTGTGGAGCAGATGTCCACATTTCTCCATATGCACAGGGTCCCTGCCGTACATTATGGGGGAGTGAGAGGTGTGGGTGTTTTCCCAGCAGATCTCAGAAATGAAGCTTGAAAACCCCATGATGGTGTCTCTAAAATTTTGTAAGACTTTCAGAGTGCTGCCTGGGCCCAAGACTCTGGTCTGGAGAGGGGACAAAGGGCCCAGCTGGTCTGGACCTGTGACACCTAGCCCCAGGATTAGGGATAGTTGCCACAGGTTCTTTTACCTGTGGCAGTTACCACAGCCACCTCCTGACGGGTCCCCACAGTCCTGTTCCCAAGCACTGAGGCCACCCTCAGTCTATGGGGAGTTGCTCCTTCTCTAACCAACTGGGTTCAGGATGAAGGTGTGCTCCTCCCAGACAAACCATCATGCTCCCCATGGGAGTGGGCCATGAGGGGTGAGGTAAGAGCAGGGCCCACTGTCCACCTAGTGACACCTGTGACCCCAGAGAGCCCATGTTCACATGCTGAGGCTGTGATTCTTCAGAGGCATATAGTCTGAAAGGAGGGACTGTGACCATCAGACTGTCAGGCCCTCCAAGGGGTCCCACACAGTCGTGCCCTCCTCCTCACCTGCACCTTTCAGAGAAGGCCAGAGCCCCTGCAGGCTGAGCCACCTGAGTGCCTGACACTGTCCTCACAACAGGACTGGGGGCTGGAGAGCCAGTCTGCATCAGTGTCTAAAGGGGTTCCAACAAAATACTAGTGCCCAGTGTAATGTGAAATTAATAAAAATAAAAATATTAGTTTGTGTTAACATCTAGTTTAAGTTTTCTAAATTTTAAATTTCATCACTAATGTATTTTCTCATTACCATTATTCCCCTTACACCACCATCCTCCCAGCAATCACCTCACTGATGTCCATGTCCACGAGTCCTTTTCAAAATTGCACATGTCCTGCCCCTCACACTGGACACTTGGAAACACAAAGATGTAGGCCAGGAACTGTCACCTGTTCACTGTTTCTCTCAGTCATCTCCACTCACATACTCAGGGTCTCTCCTTCTCCACAGATTACCTCTTAAAATATTAGCAAGTGAAACCCAGCTGAGCCCAAACTCCATGGTAAGTTAGTTGTCTGTGTTCGCTGCTGAGCAGGGACTGGAAACTCCTGAGAGTCCTGGGCTGGGCTTCTGTCCCAGAGCTGCAGGGTCAGGGCTGGGCTGCTTTTCATGAGCAGAGGGGCCCTATCTCCTCCTACTATATAGAGATCTCTCAAGTTGGATGGTCACATGAAGGACATGATCTCAAAATGTGACATTTCCAAGGGTACAAGTCTGTTAAGATTTACCCCCACCCTCCCTTGCACTGTTTGACTCAGTCAGAGTGTCGTCCTGTAACCAAGAGAATGTGGTTTTCATCCCACATTCGAGTGCATATGATTCCTTGTCTGGGTGTGTACAGGAAGCAACCAATCTCTCTCTCTCTCTCTCTCTCTGTCTCTCTCTCTCTCTCTCTCTCCATCTCCCTCCCTCCCTCCCTCCCTATCTCCCCTCCCTCTCTCCCTCCATCCCTCCCTCCCTCCCTTTACCCTTATTTTCTTTCAACAAAAGCAATGAAATATGTCTTTTGGTAAAGAGAAAAAAATAGGAATAAAATTAATTACTTCCTATGTTTTGTCCTGTGCCTTCTCCAGTGATCCAGCTGCAACAGGAGTTGAGCACGCAACCTAGGAGAGTAAAGTGTCATAAGCAGAGAGGGGTTTAAAATGAGAGATGCCTTTGAGAGTCACCAGCCATGAACTCACCAAGAGGATCCACCCCTCATGGCCAGAGGAGGTTTGTGATCAGGAGACAGGAAATTTCTTCTGAAACCATTTCCCCTACAAACTCATCAGACTTGAACTAAAAACAGATTGTGTCCCTAGAACACATGGACCCAGTGTTGGAGGAGGTGGCTCCTCTGTGTGGATCACTGGGAGACAGAAGCATGAACTCTACAGAGAAGCAGACAGTGTCCCCCGATCATGTTCCTTCAGTGGAGTTCAGTGCTGAATGTGCAGCAGCTTAACTGCCTCATTTTTTTTTTCTAGACTCTGTGGTAAAACCAGGTACCAATATTAGAGATACAGAAGACACTCAGCCATGACCAGATGTGGTTAGGAGATGATGTAGGTAGAGATTGGGGAGTATTCATGTTTAAATTTCAGAAATTTTGTTATGTCAAAATCAAAATCTTGATTAAAATCCTTGATAGAAAATAACAGATAAGTAAAATGTCATTGATAAGAATGGTATTATCTTTATTCATTCATTAGAGAATGAAAAACCATTCAAGTAACCTCCCATGACTGGAGCTGGTGGATCTAAATTTGTATAAACTGTTCATCCTTGGAGGTTCAGCCTTAGGTTCACCGTCAGCATCTGTGTTTGTGCACATGTGATGTATCTGTAATCAGGGAGCTGGAGAGGGAGTAGGTTTGGGCCCCTGGTGTGTCAATAGCTCATTTCAGAAGAACCATCTCCTCTCTATCACAGTCCCTATCCATGTCTGCATGGGAGCCTTGGTACTGCTGCCTCCATGGCTGGGCATGATGGGTGTACACTGAACCTGAACCCCATGCACTGAGTGTATCAACGTGCAAATGAAAAAATGAACTCAGTCCATGTGGATACATTAACATGAATGGTGAGTGAAGTTCATCTGAACTGACACACAAGCAGTATTGCCATTCCTCTATGCTGTGAGTTCCCTTATTGTTTAATCAGTTGGGTTTCTCACCCTGTTTATGAAATAGCCACACATAATATCTGGACTCATTCAGATAAGAAAGCACTTGCTTGAAAATTTATCCATGTTCCAGGTTCCCGGTGAAGCCCACACACCTGTGTGGTGCATCTTGAAAGTAGGTGTCATGACTAAATTCCAAGATTAGGGTCACACTTGTTTAGTCTACATCAAGGGAAATTCATCACAAACCTTCAATTTATCAAAGACTCTCATGGAGAACCTGAACCTGATAACATTTGTTGATGGATCACACGTCAATATTAAACCTGGAGGTTGGTGACCAGGACTAGTGTAATAGTCCAACCTTAGTCAGCATCCATTCCTCCACCTGATGTAACAACAGCCCAGACTTCAGATGGCACTGTAGATGCTGGATGGTTCAATAAGGATGAGAGCAGGAAATGAAGAGTTTTGGGGAGCAGTGTATGGTTTCTATTCTTTGCCACAAAGTGGGTTCTCCTATCTCTGAGAAACCCCATCACTTGAACAACTGAGGAACTTTGAAAGCACTCATCTGTCCTGGAGACTGGAATAATGTGAGGGTGGAACTCAGTAAAAAGCATAGTATGGAAGCTAAAAAAATGCTGTAATAACGTGTTGTGCCAAACTAGCATATGTAACCTGAGTAATTATCCCATCTGAGCCCTCAAATGCATACAGGATATATGTAAAGAAATCCAAAGCAGTTGCTATGAAAGGTCAATGTTTAGCCCATGATTTTAGTTAAAAAAAAAGAATGGAAGACTTTATAGCTGTTTATCTTACTCAGATATTTGATGTCTCAAGAATGATGCTTATTACAACCAGATCATTTCAAACAAATCCTGTTAAACTCCCTATTAAACTGCACGTGTGGGACAGACACACGGGTTTTATCTGCAATCAGTGCTGCAGTGACAACTTCCAAAGACAGCGGAGGTTGTTTCCTGAACCTGTGTTCCCAGAAACAGCAAAGCCTCAGCAGCTGTGAAGGTAAGACCCATCCAGAGACCAGTCCTCAAGGGCCCTTTGAACCATTTGGATGGTTTCATACAGCTTCACTGTCCATGGGGCATGAATATGTTGCATTTCTTGTGCAGGTGTTTCTGTGATGCCTGGAGGTCATCCCCTGACAAACCCGACTGCCCATTCAGCTGATAGAAGCTGCTTGAGTTTGCATTTTCCCATTTGTACATTCATGGAAGGAGATGCTCACAGTAGAGCATCATCACAAAACAGCTCTGTGCAATGTGGCCAGGGCTCCTACACTCACAGTCACCACCGCTCACAATCTCTGCAAACACTGGAAACAGCATTTTTACATAAAACTTAATTAAAGCCTCAGAAACCCTGAACACTTGAGTCCCAAAGTCCTCCCAGTACCACTGGTGTCTTGTTGTTCTCCCCCCAGGACACATCAGTTGTCCTCTGTAACATGGGAGCTGGAGGAACCATCCAGTCAGTGACTTTCACTCACAGCTGGCCTCTGCCCCACTGCATTAGGACAGGATGACATGATGAAATGGTCTCTATTTTATTCCACCTCCTGAATCTGGTTAGATTCAGCTGATGTGGGTCAGGAGGTTTGATGTGTCATTTGAATTGGTCACAAAAGTGTCTGAAAGAGACTCTTCCTATTGCTCACTTGAGAATGCTGTATTTCCAACACATTTTCTACCTGAGAGACATCATAGGTGGCACACAATCAGGAACCTAGAGAATTTTGCTGAGGGGAACTATTAATGAAGGACAGACTCAGCAGAACACCAGCCCAAACCTTCAGCTGCACTTGCTACTGGGAAGGTCCTTGAGTTGAGGTACCCAGAGGGCCCCCTAGTGGCCGAAGCTCCTCACACTGAAGGGTTTGTGCCTGGGCTCACACTAACTTCCCTTCACCATGTGTCTTGCAAGTAATACACAGGTGTGTCCTCAGCTCTTAGGCTGCTCAGCTCTATGCAGGCTGTGCTCAGGGATGTGTCTGCAGTCATGGTAACTCTGCCCTGGAACCTCTGTGCATAGATTGCAGCACTATATTGAGGGTCAACATGCCCCATACATCCAGCTCTTTTCCTTGGATCTGTTGCACCCAGTGCACAGCATACCTGGTGAAGGTGTATCCAGAAGCCTTTCAGGAGACCTTCACTGAGGCCCCAGGTGTCTTCACTTCAGCACCCTCCTGCACCAGCTGAACCTGACAGTGGACACTTATGAAGACCATTCAGGAATGGGAGAAAATCTCACTTCCCTGTCCCTGGTGACCTGCTTAAACCTGGAACTGCAAAGCCCCTTTCCTCTGGCAACTGAGACCTGGAAGAGGACTCTCCATATCCAGTCCAAGGTGAGGGACTGTACCATCAGGAATTTCATGGATGGCAGTGTTTGTGGGTGATACTCAGGGAACAGACAGACCCACATTCAAAACAGTCTACTTCTTCTCATTTGCCTATGCATAAGGAAGAGCTTTCCAAAGCTGAAGACATGACCCCACCTGAGAGAAAGTAGAGGACACAGGGGCAATACTCCAAGGGAGTCTGAGGGTTGAAGTCCTACACAGTGTTGTAGGATACAGGTCCCCTGACAGATCTATGAGCTCTGTGAAGATATAGCTCCTCCCACTAAGGAACAAACTCCCACAGGACATGCTCTTCATTGTGAACCCAACTTTGAGAGACATGGAAAACTCCCAATTCTAGGCTTTATTGCCTGGATATATTATTTCTGGATCAGTGTGTCCACAAAATACTCCACCTACTGAGTTAATAAAACCATCCCTGTTCACAGTCCCTCACAATACAGATCTAAAGAAGCCCTGGAAATACCATTAACTGTGGTTCTCATGTGCCATGGAGTTTGGTGAAAGCCCAGATAGGGTATTTACAGAAATCACATGTCCAACTCTTCTTTTAGAGGTTTTCATGAAAAGAAAAAGACACAGGTCCTCACAGGAAACAGGGAATCCCTTCCGAGCTCCCCTCTCCTGCACCTGCTCCTGGGGCAGCTGCTGTGAGCTTGTGAGACCTGCCCACCCCCTGATGCCAGCTCTGCATCATGCTGGGGAGGTTCCTGTCACTGATCACAGAGCACGAACTTCTCAGCTTCCCTGGTCCAGAATTAAAGGTTGTGCCCTGACTTCAAGAAACTCCCTCAGGCACATGGTGTGCTTTCATTCTCCAGACACATAGAACTAAATTTACTAAACCCCAGTGACTCTGAAGACCCTCATAGCCAGGGCTCTGTGAAGACACCAGGAAGCCCCTTCCCTGGGCCTGCCTGATGCACTGACACAACCAGCACCCATGAGCCCTGAAGCTCTTGGGGGCTTTGCGAGCCTCTAATGTCCTCAGATTCTTCTGGTGGAAGGTCCCATCTCAGTGTCCCTGCATGTGGCCCAAATCCCACTGCACTTCTACTGCTCAATGAATGACAAAAAAACATACCATGATGATTTTTATGGTAATGCACTCTAAGTCTCCCTTCTCTGCTGTTCTTATCACTTGGGCAGTGCCCCCAGTGGATTCTAGGCCAGGATGTGTCTTCCTAGGTTAGGCCATCTCTGTGTGTGACACCCAAGTTTTTGTCTATTCTTGGTGCTCCATCCATATGGTTATCTTCCCTTCTGACCATATACCCCATGGACCTCAGACTCCACATCCCACATGGAGACAGACTCATTGCTCAGTGACCCACAGCTTCACTGGTCAGTCCCTTCAGGAATCACCATCTCTTTGTGCACCTGGGTTTCTTGTTCAGCTCTCATGGACTTGCCCATGCTGGTCAGGGCATCAGGGGTAGAATTCATGCACCACTGCTCATCGCTCAGACTCCCTTTCACAGGAAACATTCTCCAGGGCTGGACATAGAGGAGTGGTGGTGATGTTCCCCATGTGGGCTCTGAGTTCTACAAATCTGCCATGCCCATAGGCACTGAGTTCTCTCTTAGTGCCAGGGACAGGCAAGAACATCTGTTTAATATTTTGCTGTCTGCAGAATGTCACAGGTGCCTCCTATGGAAGAGAACACTGAGAAAGTTCCCATTTTTTAGGACCATGGGTCAGTGCACTTTTTATCAAGCATGTGTCACTTACATGTGTCACCAAGTCATTTATTTCACTGCATATTTATCCTCTATGTTGAACTCACTATGACAATATATAACCACTTTGGAAACTGCATCACACAAGCATTCTTTCTAGGCAAATGTTCACAGTAATCTAAGGAATCAGATACATCTCTGTCATTTCAGTACGTGTTCATCATGAGCTTTTGCACAGGAAGGCAACATGCAGTTGGTAATTGTGCAAAATCAGGTTGGAGGATCATCCCTTGGAAGATCAATCACTGAGCAACCTGGCTGAGGACCAGGGTGCCCAGGGAGGAAGAGGACCTCTGCCCTAGCTCTAGAATCCAGCACACAGTCAGGAAGGGGTTAATTTACCCTCTTCAGTTTGTGTCAGTCAGTACCTTGGTGGAGTAAAGAGTGCCCATCTGCACTGGTGAAAACAGTCTGCTTTTCTGAGCCACCATTTCAAAGGAAAGCTCACCTGTAATCACACTTGGACAAAACCATGATTAACCATCAGCTGAATGTTTAGGCACCTTGTGATCTACACAAATGAACACAAAACCAACAGTCACAACAGAGCTATTTAGGGGAAGAGTTCCAAGGCAGAGACAATATGCATCTACCCAATGCATATAGATAGTGTGAACCAGTCAATTTAGACTCATTGTGGTAAATGCTTTCCTAGGTACCTACATGTTGCATGTCAGGTGAAGGGGAAGCTCCCTGCCAGAGATGAAGCAAAACCTTAATGAACCTCCATGTGCCCCATGCCTGCAGAACCTGTGGGCCCTGAGTGATCCCTCTTGTTTGCCATTCCATCTGTAAGGAGGCTTGTGTCTGGGCTCACACTGACTCCCCTCCTGTGTCTTCTGCACAGTAATACAGGGCAGAGCCCTTGGCTCTGAGGCTGTTCCTTTGAAGATAGGCAGTGCTTTGGGAATCATCTATTGAGATGGTGAATCTTCCTTTCACAAATGCAGCATATTCTGTAGTGTGACTTTTAGCTTTGTTTCCAGTTACCCCTACCCACTCCAGTCCATTTTCTGGAGCCTGAGGGATCCAGTTTATATAGTAGTCACTGAATATGAACCCAGCACCTTTGCAGGAGAGTCTCAGAGACCCTCCAGGCTGCATCATGTCTGCACCAGACTCCACCAACTGCACCACCTCACATTGGACACCTGCAGACAAGAGATTTTCATTAGCAGCAGACACACAGAGATAAACACACAGAGAATTCCTCAGTCTGTCTGTATTGTTACCATGTAAAAGCATCATAGCAAGTTTCCAGCTCAGCTCAAACTTCATGGTGCTTCCTCTGGTTTAACTGCTGCAGTGAGTGTAAACTGCAGAGACCTAGGGGTTGTAACTGTTCTCCCTGCAGTGCAGGGAAAGCTGCAAATCTAGTTTTATCTGCACGTATTGATGCCCACTTACATGTTGTTCTCCCCTTAGTGACAGAGAAGTCAAGTCTCTGAGTGATGGTCCCCACTTGACTAGAGAGAAAAGCACAATCATTCTGACAGTGGAAAGTTTTAGAAGAGGGTGGTAAGTGTGCATGCTGTAGAGTTATTATTGCCATTGCTAAATTATATCATCTGGCAGGTTAACACAATGCAATTTACAGTGATAGTCCACATGCAATGTTTCATGCTACTCAGCTCAGCATAAATGCTTTGTATGACATTATCCATTTGTGGACACATGGAGACATCCATCCCCATCGTCAGACTCCCTGGCTGAGGTCAGTGGGCACTGCAAGGTCTGTTGTCTTGTGCTTTCAAGTCAGAACCCCTGCCCATTGTGCATCTGTGCATGGAGAGTCCATCATTGTGGAGAAAGAGAGTGGGAGGAAGGAACAGACACATGTAGAGCATTTTAACTGCCCTGGACACCCTCTCTGCTCAGCCTCTTCACACCCCTCCCCAAATTTTTGACAACTGTCACATCAAGTGACTGAGGTGCACACAGCACATTAATAATTATTCAGTAAGGGGTTACTATAATCAAGTGTCATGCTGTCATTATTATATACAATCTCTGGGAAGTTTAAAAAATGGCATGCTTAGTTAAATTCATAAAACCGACATAAACCTGCAGCCCCACTTGGTCAATGCTATACCCAAGTGGCATTCATATCCTCACCTTCAAGTACACATCAGACTTGTCCCTGTGACCTGGTGACTGGAAGAAACATGCATTTATGGATTTTATCTCCAGTGAAACACGGACCTTCCTTCATGTTGATGTTGTAAATATTGAAAGGGTTCATGCATTACACCCACTTTTAATGCTGCCTTCTCACTACATCTGTTTAACAGCCCTCATGACTTTTGACCAGGGAATTTTGCCTATAAAAAACACCAGAGAAAAACTACCCTTGAACATCACTGGAAGAACACTGATGTTGTACTTTTAACAACACATATATAGAAGCAAATCTCCAGAGAGGCAGTCCCTGTGGCCATGTCACTCTACAACCATACTACATTCTTGGTGCTGTAACAATCTACTGTGAACTGGGTCATTGGCCCATAAACGAAAGGTGTTTATCAACAATCTGGAGGTGGGAAATGCAGTAACAGCTGCTGGCAGATTGATGTCAGTTACAGAACAGATTCCTATATGACTGTTTGCTCATTGTAATCTCAGAGGGTGGATGGGGCAAGGGAGTTTCCTCTGTCCTTTGTTATAAAGGACTTGATCCCATTCCTGACAGTCCCACCCCAGGACCATCACTTGTCCCAAGGCCACGTTTCCTAACATCATCCGATGAGATTAAGGTTTTGATAATCTGGGAATTTTGGAGTGACTCCAACACCAGCTCACAGCAATGACAAATTAATCAAATCCTGACTCCACCCAGTTGGAAGGCTGCTTCAGTAGAGCTCCCCAAACTGAGGATCCCCATAAATCTGTGGATGCTTCTCATCTTTGTAAGCAGAAAGTGGACCAAAGTCCTTCAGAACAAGCTAATGACCTTGTAGAGTGCACAGGTTCCACCCTACACTTTGATCAAAGATGTCCATGTAATTTCTTATTTTCCCACTTATTGCATACATATAACCATTATTCTTATTTTCTATGGACTACAATTATTTTCTATCCATAATTATATGTGGCTCTGCATTCTCACTCATATTTCCTAGGTGTTCAGTGAAATAAGGAGCCAGGCTCTGGCGTTTGATGTCTGATGCTGACATGTTGAGGTTCACCCCTCTCTCTCCTCCTGTGCAAATGGGGGGAATCTGACATGGAAGTGGGGATTCTACCTAGTTTGATGGAGGTGGGAGATGGAAACCACACAAACCCCTTTCATGAGCAGGACCCTGCTCAGAGGTGAACAATAAAACCTGGACCAGACTCCTTATCTGATGTGACACAGCCATTCCTGATCAGCTGAAAAGTGTGCCCTGCTCTCAACAGACTTCTCAATGAAGGGACAAACATTCCCACAGTCCGTGTGTGTGTGTGTGTGTGTGTGTGTGTGTGTGTGACATCATCACCCTGGACATCCACAACATGGTATGGTGGGGGTCCCTCTATGCCCACATGATGTCAACTGCTATTGATGCCCTGGATGTGGAATTAAGTCAATGACAAACACCCCTGTGTTTTTTTCTTTTTCCCTTCTGGGACTGGGTTCCTCCAAGTCTTGTGTCAACTGCCCAGCATGCATGTGCCCTGCTACTGGTTGACTTGGGCTCTGAGCTGTGTGGGGCTGGACTCCTTCCTGAGTCCCACGGAGCATCTGGTGGGATTCAGCTGATTTGGGTCAGGAGGTTTGGTGATTCATTAGGGTAGGAGTAAGCAAATGGATGTGACACTCTGACTTTGGAGCATGTGAGAAAGTTTTCCTCTGATGACAACAAGTCTCTGTAACTCAGATACTGGAGAGGTCAGCACAGAAGCATGAAAGGAGGAAGGCTCCCATAGGGAAACTGCTGTGTGAGAGTCAACCCCACACCTGCCAGGGAACAAGCTCTTTTTTATTATTATTATTTTATTTTAATTGCTGTTCAAGTACAGTTTTCTGCCTTTTACCCCCATCCCAGCACACCCCCCAGCCCTCCCCAGCTGCCTCCCATTTCTACCCCGGCCTTGTTTTTGTCCATGTGTCCTTTATGCTTGATCCTGCAAACCCTTCCCTTTTTCTCCTGAAACTCCCACCCCTCTCCTTTCTGGTCATTGTCAGCCTGTTCTCTATTTCAGTGTCTTTGGTTATATTTTGCTTGTTTGTTTGTCTTGGTGATTAGGTTCCTGTTAAAGGAAACAAGCTCTTAAAGTTCATAAGCAGCTGCTCCCAAACTGTTAACTGTGCTCAGTGTGACCCGGGCGCCCCCTGCTGTCCTGATCGTTCCCTACAGCCCAGTCCTCCTGTCTCCCACAGGGAGGTTTATGTCTGGGCTCACAATGACTTCCACTCACTGTGTCTTTTGCACAGTAATACACAGCCGTGTCCTCAGATCTCAGGTTGTTCATTTGCAGGTAGAGCGTGTTCTTGCCATTGTCTCTGGAGATGGTGAATCGGCCCTTCACAGAGTTGGTGTAGTATGTGCTACCACCACTACCACTAATTGCTGAGACCCACTCCAGCCCCTTCCCTGGAGCCTGGCGGACCCAGTACATTGTGTAGCTACTGAAGGTGAATCCAGAAGCCATGCAAGAGAGTCTCAGAGACCCTCCAGGCTTCACCAAGCCTCCCCCAGACTCCACTAGCTGCACCTCACACTGGACACCTGCAAACACAAAGTAATCCTTGTTAAGAAACTCACATTCCCACCCTTCATGCCAGTCATATGAACTCACATACCCAGTGTCTTCTTCTCCATAAATTACCTCTTAAAATTGCAACAAGGAAAGCCAAGATGAGCCCAAACTCCATGGTGAGAGGTCTGTGTTCTGTCCTGAGAAGGGACTGGGGACACCTGGGAATACTGGGCTGGGCTCCTGTCCCAGAGCTGCAGGGTCAGGGCTGGGCTGCTTTTCATGAGCAGAGGGGCCCTATTTGCATGTCCTTCTCCTATATATTGAGCTCTGGGTTTGAACGGTGGCATAAAGGTCAATGTCCTAGTATGTGACATATCTAAGGGTGCATGTCTGTTAAGAATTACTTTGCACATTTGAGCCTTTTCCATCCCAACTGACCCAGATGTTTCACGAGATGGGTACATGGCCTTGGAGAGTACATGTTCATAAAAGATCAGTATTTAAAATGAGAGATGCCTTTGAAAGTCACCAGTAATGAACACACCAAGAGAATTCAATGCTCATGACCAGAGGGAGCATTAAAGCTGCAGAAGGTTCCTGTTCAGGTGACAGAAAGTTCCATTGGACTCTATTTCTTTTACAAAGCAATCAGAGTATGAACTAAGTACAGAGTGAGACCCTAGAGCATGTGGACCCAGTGTTGGAGGAGGTCTGTGTGGAGCCCTGGAGGCAGAAGCATGAAATCTACACAGAAGCACACAGTGCTCCAGGGACACATTTCTTTAGTGGAGTTTGGTGCTGAATGTTCATTTCATTGCTCATTTTTGTTTTTATTTCCTAGACTCTGTGGTAAAACCAGGAGCTAACATCAGGGACACAGATGCATCTCAGTCATGACTAGGTCTGCTTAGTTGTAGATGTAGGTGGGAATTGGGGAGTAAGTATTTTTAAATTATAACAATTTCATTATGATAAACCTTCATAGCAATCACTAATACAAAATAACAGAAAATAAATGAAACCATCATTGATATGAAAAACATCATTTTCTTTGCCCATTGATTGCAAAGTAAATACATCATTTAAATTGCATCTCCATTCTGGATTCAGTGGATCTACTTTTATATAAATCTGGTCAGGCATTATAGTTCTGTGTTATTTTCACCATCAACATCTGTGGTTCTGTGGACATGTGATGAAGTTCTAATCAATAATGTAAGAAACAGATCCATCCCTGGTTCATCAGAAGTCAATTTCAGAAGCTTGGTCTCCTCCACTTTCATACATTTTCATATCTGCACATGACCCTTGAGAATGCTGTCACCTTTTCCACATGTGAGACAGGTGTCATCTCTGCTGAAGTCACATGCTCATGTGTATCAGTGTGCAGAAGAGGAAAGGGATCCCCCCAGGTACAGGGATGGTGGGATTATGCAAGGCTGGAGCTAGTTCTTGCAGGGTTCTTGTTCTTTATGTTGTGATTTGTCCTCCTCATATAGCAAGTTCAATCTGTCTTATGTCACTTTTCTCAGAAATAGTCTTACATGGTCATCTTGCAAGTAATATAAAAAATAACTCATTTAAAAATCAACCCATCATTTTTACTCAGCCATAAAACATGATATCCTCAGCCATAAGAGAATTAAATTTTACTATCTGGGACTTGGACATATCTAGAGAGTATCATGCTGAGTAAAAAAAATACAAATGAAGTAACACCAATGCCATGTGATCTCACTTATATGTGGAATCTAATGAAAAAGAAAAAAAAGCAGAATAGAAACAGACTCATAGCCCCAGATTTGGGTGCCTGGATTAAAAGGGAAAAGATAAAAAGAAGTACACCTTGACAATTACAGTTTAAACACAGGGAGATAAATCACAGCACTCCTAATAAAGTCAATAATATTGTGATAACTGTGTGTGGTGCAAAGTGGGTACTGGAAATACTGGCCCATCACATCACAAACTGTTAAGTGTCTGACCACTCTGCTGTAGGCTAGAAGCTCATGTAATATACTGTGGAATGACAATTGGAATTGCAAAAGAAAAGAAAAAAAAGAGATTTAACACAAATTCCTCAACAGGGTACAACAGACAAGAGACATGGCTGAATACCAGGGCTGTACTCACAGGTTTCACATTTACTGTGAAAATTCTGAACATCTTTAGGTTTATTAGAGACTCCCATTGAGAACCTTGGCCTAGTATTGTTTGCTGGTGGTCCCTACCTCAGTAACACCCTGGGGAATGCTAACCAGGACATAATATTTTAATCTGACATGCACAAGGGCCTTTTCTCATCCTCCCAGAGATTTCAACTTTCAGGGTGAGTAACATTGCATGCCCCCTTGTGGTGTGTATCACCTGGGCATCAGCCTGGGCATCCACACAAAGCAGTTGTGTGTCCCTCTGCCTCTGTGTGGCACCACCTACCCTTGGTGCTGTGAGCATGATGCCAAGTGATGGGTGATGCTCTCAGGGCACAGATGGACCCTCATTTAACCTAGACCACTTCTTCTCATTTGCATATTCATGAGGAAGAGTGTTTCATAGTGGAAGACATTACCAACATGAGAGAAGACAGAGGACATAGGGACCATGCTCAGTGGGAGACTAAGGATGAAAGTCCTAATCTATGTTGTAGGACATGTCTCACTGACCAGGTCCCTGAGCTCTGTGCAGACATAGTTCCTCCCACTGAGGAACAAGCCCCCATAGGACATGCTCCTTATTGTGAAACCACCTTTGAGTGACACACAGACCACTTTTGGGCTTTAATGCCTGAAGGTCTCATTCCTGGATCAGAGTGGCTGAAAATTGCTGCACCTAGTGAGTTAACAAAACCATCCTTGCATCTAGTTCCTCAGATTCAGATTTAGAGCAGCCACAGAAATATGCTCACTGACTGTGGTTCTCATGTATTATTGAGTTTGGTAAATGTTCTGATATAATAGGATGTTTACAGTCACCTCATGTCCAATCTTATTTTAGATGTTTTCATGAAAAGAGGAAGTCACAGGCCCTCAGAGGAAATTCCTCCCAGCTCCCTCTGCACCTACCTCTGGGAAGCATCCTTGAGCTTGTATATGCCAAGCACTTCCTGATGCTCTGCATGTGCCCTATGGGGGGGGAGGTGCTCTGTGCTGACAGGATGTGGACTTCTCAGCATCTCTAGTCCAAAATTAGAGGCTGTGCCCTGACATCACAATTCTCCCTCAGTGATATGTTGTTCTTAGAGACCTCAGGATACAGAGAATTGGCCTTACTAAACTCCAGTGACTATGCAGGGAGCCCCCAGTCCAGACTCTGTTAAGCAACCAGTGGGTCCCATCCCTGGAGCTGCAAGATGCACTGACTCATCCAACACCCATGAACCCTGAAGCCCTCAGGAGCTTTGAGTACACTGCAGTCCTCAGGTTCTTCTGCCTTCAGGTTCCATTTGACTAGCCCTGCATGTGGCCCTAATGCCTTTGCACTTCTAGTACTCAATAAATCACACAAACACACAGTGATGATTTTCATGGTAATGATCTGCAGGTCTTTCTTGTCCCCTGTTCTTAGCACATGGGCAGGTCCTTCACACTGACCCTAGCCTAGCTAGTCTCCTGATTTGACAAAAGAACAAAAGCAAACATGATTGACATGCAGGATGGTAAGTGTCCACTCTTTGTTTTTTCCTGTTCTCCAAGAACCTGGAATCTGCAGACTCTGTGGTGAGAAGGGGTCCTGGCTTGTCTTCAGGAGGGATCAGAACCAGAAGACAGTTTTCTAGTCACTGTAGTCAACACTGACCTGATATGTGGGAAGATCACACTGTCTAGAGCCCACAGGTCCCCATTCTCAGAGCTCACAGACAGGAGTCCTGAGAACAGAACCAGGAGGGGCAGATGTCTCCACAGGAGCAGAATCAGTTGCTAAGGCAGGAGGAAGGAACTGAGAAAATTGGCCCTGGATACTTGAAGTTCCTTTTTTGTCCAGTGATAGGATTTTTTGACACTATGTACCCTCATGTCTTGAGTGCCCCCTGATATCCTGAGCACACTCTGCACTTCAACACTTTTGTCTTTCCAGAGAAACGTTTGTGTCTGGAATCACACTGATTTTATTTCTCTGAGTCTCTCACACAGTAATGCTAGGAGGTGTCTGTCTGTAGATGGACATCCACATCCATCCAGACTGGAAAGAGGTGTGAAGGCATGAGATAGACCAGCCCCATATTCACTTTGGTGGGATAATTTAGCAAGGGATATTTTGGGACAAGGATTCGTACTTCAACACTGGGTCCTGCAGCCCAGGGTTCCAGTGCAGGGAAGATAAATCCCCAAAACTTCTGGCTGCAAAGTTGAGTGGGGATGACTTTAGTGGAAGAAACTCCTAGAGTCCCAGACAGTTTTTCTTAAAGAAACCACACACAGACTTACTCATACTCAATCCCTCTGAACAACAGCACCAGGGTAGCAACTTGAAAGGCACCAGTGGCATACAGGGAACAAATGAAGAATCTGGCATCAAGGCAAGTACTGGGGGACAGCTTTCTCCCAGACAGAAAGTCAAACAGAGTCTATTGTCCCTACTCTCATCCCTCCCGCACAGACCCACTGAGCTGCCATGAAAGTGACATATCACAGACTCCATCAACCGTGATAAAGCTGTTGGCCCTGCCCTGGAGTTCCCCTAAGGCAACATACCATCTACTGTATAGGTTCATCCCAAGGATGTTAACAGTGATATTTTTTCCATGTAATGGGCTGGTGTTGGCTCATGTTTCACAGCTTTCTAAAAACCTGTCACTTGCTAAGTGCCCAGAGGTCTGGTAGTAGCAGCTGCCAGTGTAGGTTCAGAGTTTGGCTTCTCCTGGGACACTCCAAGTCCAGCATAATAGCAGCCATCTTCATATTATTTTATAGCTAATTGAGATTGTTCCCAGACAGAACACAGGTGGGGCCTGATCTTGACCTGCACTGCCCAGGAAACCCTAGAGACTGTGCACCCAGTGGAGAGCTTCAGACTATCTAGGAGCATCATATGCCTTGCTCCTGCACAGATGATTCCACACAGAGGGCATAAGTAGTTGGTCACTGGTCACAGACAGTCCTTGCAGCTTACTGGCGTATGTAAATACCTCACACTGACCTACCAACAACAATCAAGGCTCAACTACAAGAGAAAGATATCCTCAGTACCCTCAATGTGTGCATCTCCAGTACCCAGCTTGGGTGATAGGGGAGGATGTGCACTTGGTCCCCACTAAACACCTACTAACATGAGGCCACACTACCAAGACATAGAGTCAAAGCAGCTCTACCTACTACATAGAAACAAACACAGAGAGACTGCCAAAATTAGGAGACAAAAAAAATTAAAAGTGCAAATCAAATCTCCATAAAAATACTAAACAAAATGGAGATAAAGCAATCTATCAGATGCAGAGTTCAAAACACTGGTTATAAGGATGTTCAAGGAATGTGGTGAAGATCTCAACAGCATTAAAAAAAAGAAGAAGAAGACCCATTCTGAAATGAAAGATATACTAGTGTAAATTAAAAAAAAAACAATTTACAGGAAAACAATAGTAGAGAGCATGATCCAGAATGCAATCAATGATTTGGAATGTAAGGAAACAAAAGAAGAAAGAAGAAGGAGGAGGAAGAAGAAGGGGGGGGGGGAAGAAGAAGGGGGAGTGGAGTGGAGGGGGGAGGGGGGAGGAGGGGGGGAAGCCAATGAGAATAACACAGAGGAAAAATAATCCAATAAATTGAGGATAGTGTGAGCATCCTATGGGACAACCACAGACATTCCAATATTTGCATTATACAGATGCCACAGATGAAGAGAAAGAGCAAGACACTGGAAATCTATTTGAAAAAAAAATAAAAGAAAACTCCCCTAATGTGGTGAAGGAAATAGACATGCAAGTCCAGGAAACACAGACAGTCACAAACAAAATGGATGCAAAGAGGCCCACTCCAAGACACATCATAATTAAAATGCCAAAGGTTAATGATAAGGAGAGAATATTAAAAGCAGCATGAGGGAAAAAGCAGTAATTTACCTGTAGGGGAATTCTCATAAAATGGTCACCTTCTCAAAAGAAACATGAATGATCAGAACAGATTAGAAAGTAATACTCAAAGTCATGAAAAGCAGGGGACACAATTGCTCTACCCAGCTAAACTATCATTTAGCATCAAATTACAGACACAGTGCTTCCCAATCATGTATCATGTTCATGGATTGGAAGAACTAACATCATAAAAATGCCCAACCAGCAATTTATAGATACAACACAATCCCTATTAAAGTACCAATGACATTTCTCAGATATAGAACAAACATTTCAAAAGTTTATATGTAACCATAAATGACCCTGAATAGCTGCAGTGATTTTCAGAAAGAAGAACAAAGTAGGAGGAGTCACAATACCTGATATCAAACTGTATTACAAGGCCACTGTAATCACAACAGCCTGGCATTTTCACAAGAACAGACACACAGATCAGTGGAACAGAAAAGAGAACCTAGAAATAAACACAAGTCACAATGGTCAATTAATATTTGACAAAATGGGCAGAAGCATAAAATGGGATAAAAATCACTTCTTCAACAAATGGTGTTGGGATATGTGAACTGCTACCTGCCAAAAAAAGAAAAGACAGAACTTGATCACCAACTTACACTATACACAGAAATAAATTGAAGGGATGATAAAAGACTTAAATATAAATTGTGACACCATAAACGTCCTAGAGGAAAACACTGGCAGGAAAATCTCAGAATTTCCATGCAGCAACATCTTCATGGGATATGTCCCCTAAAGCAAGGGGCATAAAGGAAATAATAAACAAATGGGACCTCATCAGATTAAAAATGTTCTGCATGGCTAAGCAAAACAGCATTAAAATGAGAAGAGACCACACCATATGGGCAAACATATTTTCCAATGATTCCTCAGACAAGGGTCTGATCTCCAAAATATATAAAGAACTCACAGGACATCTACTCCAGGAAGACAAAAAATCCAATTAAAAAATGGGCAATGGACCTGAACATACACTTCTCCAAGGAGGACATAGAGAGGGCTCAGGTACATATGAAAAGATTCTCAGCATCACTGGCCATCAGAAAGATGCAAAGTAAAATTACAATGAGATACCACTTCACACTGGTGAGAATGGTCATCATAAACAAAACAACAAACAAGTGTTGGAGAGGATGTAGAGAAAAATGAACAGTAGTGCACTGTTGGTGGGAATGCAGACTGGTGCACCCACTGTAGAAAACAGTATGGAGTTTCCTCATGAAACTAAAAATGAAACTGCCTTTTGACCCAGTGATTCCAGTGCTGGGATTATATCCTAAGAACCCTGAAACACCAATCCAAAAGAACCAATGTACCCCAATGTTCATAGCAGCTCAATTTACAAAAAAAAGACAAGTACTGGAAGAAACTGAAGTACCCATCAGTAAATGAATGGATCAAAATCTATGGGATATTTACACGATGGAATACTACCCAGCAGAAAGAAATAAGGATCTCCTACCCTTTGTGACCACATGGATGGAACTGGACAGCATTATGCTAAGTGAAAAAAGCCAGGCAGTGAGGGACAAATATCACATGATCTGACCTTTAAGTGGAACCTAATCAACAAAACAAGTAACCAAGCAAAATATAAGGTGAGACATTGAAATTAAGAACACACTGACAGTAACAAGACAGGAGGTGGGAGGAGGTAATTGGGGCCATAGGGAAAGGGTTTTTGGGAACAACTATAAAGGCAACATTGAATAAATCAAGGGGGTGGAAGCAGGGGAGGGAGGTGGGGATGGCTGGGGGTGGGGGCAAGTGATGGGTGGTAAATGCAGACAACTGTACTTGAACAACAATAAAATAGAAATGGAAGGATAAAAAAGAATTTAATGTGACTAATGTTCAATATACTGCCACAAAAAAGCACTTCCAAAACCCCTTACCCCTAAAATTAAAGAAGTTCATCCTCACCAAGCCATTATTATATGAAATGTTAAAGGACTTATTTAAGAAAAAAAGTGTTCCAGATGGCAGGGTGTATGCAAGAAGGTTGAAGAGGTTAGGGGTTTAACTATAATTAGGTAGTTACAGACTACCCACGTGTATGTAAAGTATGGTTCAGGACATGGATTAGCCAAAGAACTTATAGACATGATCCATGCACATGAGTGATGGTGCAGGGATACTTGAGGGAGTGGGAGTACTGTGTACAGGGGACAAAGGGGGGAACTGGAAAAACTGTAATATCATAATGAATACAATATAATTTACAAAAAGCAGTGGTCTCCATGGCAACCAAAGCCTCCAGAAGAGGCTCTGACCAACTCACTGAGACGTGCACAATGGTGGTGTAACAGGAGCAAGAGAGAGCTCCTGTACCAGCTGAGGTAATTAATTATGAGCACAAAGTAATAGCACTTAACACAGCACAGGAAGACCCCTGTAGCTACTGTCCTTTCTGGCAGGCTGGGTGCACCAGAAACTATGGGAATGACAAAGAGCCAGACCAGAGTCCTAATGGGCACACATTCAAATGGCATTCCAGTGGGACTCAGGTGTCAGGTTTGCCAAACAGTGAATTTAAAACGACTTTGATTACTTGATAGAAGCTATTAGGAAGAGGTAAGCAGACATCAGGATCTTGAAGGTAACTTCAGGTGAGTGATGGAAACTAGAGAAAATGATGGAATTGAGAAAATGACAACACTACCTCAGAAATGAACACAACAATGAACAGGCTCACAAGCAGACCCCTGAGTGTCAGGAACTCAGGATAAATGTCCCCATAAGAAATCACCTCACCCTGGTGGGATGTCTTTTGCAAAATGACACAGAACAAAAGAAATACATTAAGAGCTGGTGAGAGTGTGGAGAAACAGAGCCTCCCAGCTCTCTGGATGAGAATGAAATAAGAATGAAATGATAATTTCCATTTTATATTCATGTAATTTTCCATTGTGTAGTACATTCCTCATGTACTATATTATATTGAAAATTTCTTTTACAATTAAAATAATTGTTTAATTTTTCCATATTTAAAGAAAATAGACATACAGTAACAAGACTGCTTTCTATAGTCAGTGACACAGTTAATAAGAACTGGTGTTCTACTTTTCCTGTCATTAATGAGTTATAATCAGAACCCATTTACTTTCAAGTAAAGACATGGAGTGCTAGAACACCTAATAAAGGATCAAATCAGTAAGTACTTACTGAATGCCTCATTCTGGCCCAAAAACTTATTGTTAGATCCTTACAGAGACCCTAAAGATACTAACTCAGGTGGTGTTGACAAGGACGGCCTCCTTGACCAAACCTCAGTCAGCCTCCCCTAGGCCCTCTTCTCAACCATGCTTTGACCTTGGGCTACAGTGTCCATTCTTGTTACACCTGCATTGTCCACTTTTAGCAAGAATCCTGTCTAGAGAGAATTGTCCCTCCATGTTATCTGATCAGCTTGGCCTGCTTTTAGCAAGAATCCTGTCAAAATGTTTCAGCAAGAATCACTTTCCCTTGAAGTCTCCTTTTAGTAATTTCCATCCATTGACCCCTGTAACCTTCTCCTTGCTTGCAAATACCCATTTTCATTGTTGTGTTCAAAACTGAGCCCAGTTCTATGTTAAGGTCTCTTTCCCTGGATTGCAATAGTTCATG
This sequence comes from Phyllostomus hastatus, assembly GCF_019186645.2. Classification (NCBI taxonomy): domain Eukaryota; kingdom Metazoa; phylum Chordata; class Mammalia; order Chiroptera; family Phyllostomidae; genus Phyllostomus; species Phyllostomus hastatus. Next base: position 36,878 of record NW_025333625.1, read on the forward strand.
ATTAAAATCCGTCATATAGTAAACAGCATGTTTGTTCATCCCATTTTTTTTTAAATCCTGCAGGATGAAGCCATGCAGCTTCTAGGTGTTCATTCAATAATACAAACCAGGACTTGGGAGAGGTATTTGCACTGCCTTGTTCATTGCAGCATTATTCACTGCAGTCAATACATAAAATCCACCTCAGTGTCCATCCATGTGTAAATGGATAAATATGTGCTATGTAATCATGGCTGAGGGTTACTCAGCCTTAAAACAGGAAATCCTATCATAAGCCACAGTGTGGTTGAAACTAGGTGACATCGTGCTCTATGAAATAAAGCTGTAATGGAAAGGCAAGTATTGTATGATTCCATTAATACTATGAATTTAATTTCCAGAAGCATCTGAAGGCACTCAATATGTAGGTGTTTTGAAAAGTAATTGCAGGAGATGGAGAATCAGTGAATGTCTGCTGCCCTGGAGTCCTGCACCAGTGGGAGAACCAAAGACAGTCTCCTAGAGGAGACAGCTGCTGTCAGGACAATGTCAGAACTGGTGATGGATGCTGTGCATTCACAGGAGCCTGGAGGTGTTTGGTTCTCTGTGGAACTGCCCATCCCTCAGGGCCCTCATGAGAGTGAGGTAACCATCAGTCTGCACAGAGTACAGCTTTCCTACCTGGGAACAGGGATGAAGGGACAGAAAGCCCAGCCAGCCACTCTCATCAATTGATTACAGAGTCAAAAATTCATTCAAAGAGCCTTCCCTCACTGGGTCTGTTGGATCAAACTTTATATAAAACTGGTCAGTCAGAGTGGTTCAGCTTTATTTTCACCACCAGCATCTGTGACTCTGTGGACAAATAACATAGTTCTAACCAGGAATGTAAGAGACTGGTGCATCAGAGGTAAATTTCAGAATCCTCCTTTCCACCGTGTTTCATCCATTTTCATGGCTGCCCTTGACCTGAGAGAATGCTGTCACCTCATCCACATGAGATGGGTGTCACCTGGGCATGAAGTCACATGTTGTGGGGATCAGTGTGTAGAACTGGAAGGAGATACTCTCAGGTACATGGATGGTGGCATTAAGCAATCCTGGCACCAACACTTCCCAGGGTTCTTGTTCTTTATGTTGTGATTTTCCTCCTCATGTAGCAAGTTCAAGTTGTCTAATGTCACTTTCCTTAGAAATAGCTTCACATAGTCATTAACACAATGGGTTGGCCAAAAATTATTTTTGTTCTGTAAGATATTTCTAGTAGTGTGTAGCTTGCTGTATCTTCATTTAATATAATTTTGTTTTATTTTTGTGATGGCTGTCATATTCAGAATGGATTTTAAAAAGTTATCAGAATTGATGAATTTTTATGTATCCATTTTTATATTGAAGACAGAAAAATACACAACATTTTGGCATGTTATGCTTCATTATATCAAGAAAGATAAAATCACAACTTAAATGCAAAGAAAAAATCTTTCAGTGTATCGAGGTGGTGCTGTGAGTAATGAAACATATCACAGGTGGTTTGCAATGTTTCATGGTGGGGATTTCTCACTGGATGATGCTCCATGGTTGGGTAAACCTGTTGAAATCTATGGTGATGGAATTGACACAACACGTGATAACAATCAATGTTATATTACTAGTGATAACCAGCATACTCAACATATGAAAACCCATAAAGGCATTGGTGAAAATGAAAAATGACTTTCTGGCCAGCACACTGATTTGAAAATTAGTCCATCACCTCTACTCAGCCATACAAAGTGAAATCTTTCCTTCTGTGACAATGTGGATGGACCTAGAGAGTATTATGCTGAGTGAAGTAAGTCAGAGAATGATACACAAATACAATGGGATCTCAATTATATGCATAATCTAAAGAACAAAATAAATAAACCTGCAATATAAAAACAGGCACATAGACACCAATAACAGACTGAGGATTTCTAGGTGGGAGGAGAGCTGGGAGCCTGGGAGAAAAAAAAGTAAAGAGATTAAAAATTACAAACTGGTGCAGATTACAAATTCCAAAGTTGCAGATTAAACACAGGGGTGTGAAGTACAGCCCAGACAATGAAGTCAATAACAATGTAAAAGTAACTGAGTGATGCCAGGTGGGTACTGGAAATATTGGGCCATCACATCACAAATTGTATAAATGTCTGAGCACTCTGCTGTAGGCTAGAAGCTCACATAAAGTGAAATATAGAATATCAACAGGAATTGAAAAGAAAAAAAAGGAAAATCATCCCAAATTCCAGGGAGGCTAAGGCAAGGGTGTGGGGCTGAGTGCAACAGGCAGGAGACAGGGCTGAGTTCCAGGACTGTGCTCACACGTTTCATCTTTACTGGGGAAATTCAGAATATCTTGTAGGTGTCTTAGTGACTACCTTTGATAACCTCGACCTAGTATTATTCGCCTCTGGTTCATACCACAGTAACCAACTGGATGCTGCTACCAGGAGTTACTATAAAAATCTGACTTGCTGAAGGGCCTTTTCTGTCTTTCCCAGAGTGTTCAACTCTGTGTGTGATAAACATTCATTTTCCCCTTGGTGTGTGTATGGTCAGCCTGGACATCCACACAAAGCTGTTGTGGGGCCCTCTATCCTTTGTGATGTCACAGACACTTGGTGCTGTGACCATTATTCCCTGTCAGTGACCATCACCACCAGGGGCCATTGCTCTCTGGGGGGTAGTTCATATGTCTCTGGTGCTTGCTGTCCAATATTCACATATCCTGCTGCTGGCCATCTTTGAAACTGATCTGTCTGGGGTTTGGCTGCAGGATAGAGGTGAGCAGAGCCTCTGGGTAGATTCAGCTGATGAGAGTCAGAAAGATTGATGATTTATTGGTGTTGGGAACAAGAGTGTCTGCAAGAGGCTCTGCTTTTTGTCCACGTGAGAATGATGTCTTCCTTTACTACAGACTTTTCTAACTCAGAGAGGTCAGAGGTGAGTGCAGAATCAGGAATTGAGAAAATATGCCTGAGAGAAACTGTTACAAGAAGAAGAATATGCTCAGGAAGCCAGCCCTAAACTCAAATTGCCCCTGTTCCTGGGAAGGTCCTTGTGTTCAGTGGCCCTAAACAGCCCCTTAGGGTCTCAGCCCCTCCTGCAGGGAACTTTGTCTCTGGGCACATGCTGATTTCTCCTTATGGTGTCTCCAGCAGAGCAAGAGCAGTGTCTTCAGCTCTCAGACTGTTCAGGGTTAAATAAACTTGACTTTTGGAGGCATCCCTGGTGATATTTAGCTGCCATTTCACTGTTGGTTGTATGCTGTACTTCCACTGCTCCATGTAACACCAACTCACCCAGCCACTTTCCTGGAGTCTGGTGGGTCCAGTGCATAAAAGCTCATTAAAGAGAATCCAGTGACATCACAGGTAAAGGAGAGGGTCTGCAAGTGCTTCACTCATGCAGCTACATCTTGGGCAAGACCCCTGGGGACAAGGTGCATCTTTCCCTGTCAGTCACATGTAGTCAACACCATCCCATATACCCATGTCTGACATCTGAGACACTGACACTGGGGGGCTGTCACTGGGCACAGGAGTAGACACAACAGCCTCATCTTCTTCTAGAGCACAGCACTGCCTTCTCCAGACACCTTGGACCCATGTGAGGAGAGAGCTATGAGTCCCTACAGCCCAGGGGAGGTTGTGCCCTGGGGCTAGAAGAGAAATTAAACTGTGGTCAGGCCTTTCTCCTATAAGTGGAGAGGGACAGAGGACAGTCACCCTGGTCACTCTGGGGCTTCTGTTGGGATGTCTCTGCTCTTGAATTCACTCACCTTGCTTGTCAAGGTTATGGGATCACCTGGTTTATTAGACACAATGGAAATGAGATAAAATGACTGCCTGACCTTTGTGAGCATAAGAATAAATCATTGACTAGATGAGTAGGAAACACTTAGATTCTCATGCATCTTACAAATTAAATTAGGAATTCCCCCTGTTCAGACAGTTTCTAAACCCCAGAACTGTAGAATATATATAATTCTCAGAAATGTATGCATTTTCATACAAATATCTACTTTTTGTAGAAACAATAAAGGAAAGTCATAGTAAATACCCAATTTCTTCATTTCTGAACTTTTATAAGATGCTGATGAGTTTGCTTGCTGTAGAGTTATTGCTTTGCTAATTTCTAACATTGGTCCATTTATCACAGTTTAATTCACAGAGATGTTCCACATGCACAGTGCTTCATGCTCTTCAGCTCAGAATAAATGCCCTGTACAACCTTGTCCCTGTGTTGACTCACAGAGCGAGGTTGATCCCCATCATCAGTCTCCCAGGGCTGAGGGCAGTGGGCCCTGCAAGAGCTTCTCTTTGTGCTTTCAAGTCAGTATCCCTGCCCAGTGCTCATCTGTGCACTGAGAGTCCATCACCATTGAGAGAGTGTTGCAAAAGTGTATGAACACATGTGGAGAATTTTAACTCCCTTGGACACCCTCTGTGCTCAACATCTTCCCCCTCATCCTTCAATGGCTTGTCGACTGTGACATCAAATGACTGAGGTGCACACAGCACAGTGATAATTATTCAGTAAGGGGTTTCTCTGATCCAAATGCCACACTGCCATTATTATATATAATCTTTCCGAAGTTTGAAAGCATGACAAGCTTAGTTAAAATGATCAAACCTAAGTGGAGTCTCAAACCTCTGGCCAATGCTCCTCCTGAGTGCTGTTGCTGCCCATGCCTTCAAGCACACATCAGCCAGTTCCTTGTGATGTGGTGACTGGGAGGACCATGCATGTATGGACCCTACCTCCAGTGAATCCTGGACCTGGCTCCATGCTGTGTGTTAAATACTGAAATGGTTCATGGACTATATCTACTTCTAATGCTGCCTTCCTGATAAATGTGTTTAGGAGCCTCCTATGACCTTCACCCAGGAAATTTTTCTGTGGAAGAGAAATACTGGAGAAAAACTGCCCTAGAATATCCTGGAAGGAAACCCATGCAGTTCCTTTTACAACAAATATGGCAGCAAATCTCCAGGAAGTCAGCCCTTGTGGTCATGTTACACTACAACCCTAATCCATTCTGGATGCTGTAACAAACTACTGTGGACTGGGTCACTGCCAACAACAGACATGTATTTCTCACAGATCTGTTATTGAGAAATCAAACAACAGATGCTGGCAGAATTGATGTCTGGGAAGAACCTGCTTACTCATTAGTTGGCTGTTTGTTCACTGTGATCTCAGAGGGTGGATGGGGCAAAGGAGATTCCTGACTCCTCTGTTATAAAGGCCCTAATGCTGTTCATGAGAGCTCCACCATAGGACCATCATTTCCCCAAGGCCCCACCTCCTAATACCACCCATGGGCCTCTGGTTTTAACACATGAGTTTTTGAGTGACAAAAACACAAGCTCATAGAAACAACTAATGAATTAAATAATGACTCCACCCAGATGGAAAGCTACACCAGTACAGCTCCCCAAACTCAGGATGCCCATATTTCTGTGGAAGGTTCTCACCTTTGGGAGCAGAAAGGGTACCCAAGACTTTCAGAACAAGCTGACAACCTTGTAGGGTGGACAGGTCCCATGCTAGAATTGGAATGAAGATGTCATGTAACATATTATTTTTTATTATGGTTTACATATAACCATCACCCTCATTTTCTAGGGACTGAAATCATTTCCTACCCATAATTGTTGGTAGCTTTGTGTTCTCACTCATGTTTTCTAGGTGTTCTGTGAATTAAGGAGCCAGGCTCTAGTATCTGATGTCTGATGCTGACATGTGGAGGTTCACCCCTCTCTCTCCTCCTGTGCACATGGGGGGATCTGATGTGGAAGTGGGGATTCTCCCTAGTTTGAAGCAGGTGGGAGATGGAAACCACACAGACCCCCTCCTGTGAGCAGGACCCTGCTCAGGGGTGAACAAAAAACCTGGACCAGACTCCATATCTGACATGATGCAGCCACTCCTGACCTGCTGAAAAGTCCACCCAGCTCTCAACAGACTCCTCAATGAAGGGACAAACTTTTCCATAGTCCCTCTGTGTGTGTGACATCATCACCCTGGACATCCACACCATGGTATGGTTGGGGTCCCTCTACGTCCACATGATGTCAACTGCTACTGATGTCATGGATGTGGAATTAACTCAACGACCATCACCCCCTGGATTTTTTTCTCCCCATGGGACTGGGTTCCTACAACTCTGGTGCCCACTGCCCAGCATGCATGTGTCCTGCTGCTAGTCGGCTTGGACTCTGAGCTGTGTGGGGATGGGCTTCTTGTTGTTTCCAGCAGAGCCTCTGGTTGTATTCAGCTGATTTGGGTCAGGAGTTTTGATGATTCATTGATATTTCATTAAATAAAACAAATGTATGTGGCTCTTTGACTTTGGAGCATGTGAGAGGGTTACTATGACAACAAGTCTCTGTAACTCAGATACTGAAGAGGTCAGCACAGAAACATGAAGGGAGGGAGGCTCCCAGAGGGAAAATACTTTGTGGAGAGTCAACACCACACCTGGCAGGAAAGGAGCCCTTAAACTGCATCTGCAGCTGCTCCCAAACTGATAGTGTGCTCAGTGTGACCTGAGTGCCCCCTGGTGTCCTGAGGGCCCCCAGCAGCCCAGACCTCTTGTCTCTTTGAGGGAGGTTTATGTCTGGGCTCACAATGACTTCCCCTCACTGTGTCTCCTGCACAGTAATACATGGCTGTGTCCTCGGCTTTCAGGTTGTTCATTTGCAGGTAGAGCGTGTTCTTGCCATTGTCTCTGGAGATGGTGAATCGGCCTTTCACAGAGTTGGCGTAGTATGTGCTACCACCACTACTACTAATGTATGAGACCCACTCCAGCCCCTTCCCTGGAGCCTGGCGGACCCAGTTCATATCATAGCTACTGAAGGTGAACCCAGAGGCCAGGCAGGAGAGTTTGAGGGAACCCCCAGGCTTCACCAAGCCTCCCCCAGACTCCACCAGCTGCACATCACACTGGACACCTGCAAACACAAGGATGTTGGTTAGGAAACTGTCACCCTCCAATGTTTCTCTCAGTCATGTCCACTAGCATGCTCAGTGTCTCTCATTCTCCACAAATTACCTCTTAAAATAGCAACAAGGAAAATCCAGCTGAGCCCAAACTCCATGGTGAGTGGTCTGTATTCTGTCCTGAGCACGGGGACTGTGAACACCTGGGAATCCTGGGCTGGGCTCCTGTCCCAGAGCTGCAGGGTCAGGGTTGGGCTGCTTTTCATGAGCAGAGGGACCCCATTTGCATGCCTGCCTGCTATATATGGAGCTCTGGTGTTGGACACTGACATAAACTACCTGGTCCCTGAGTGTGACATGTCGAAGTGTCAAGATGGTGCATGACCTAGGAGAGTAAATTCTCATAAAAGGCAGGGATTTAAAATGAGTGATGCCTTTGAAATTCACCAGTAATGAACTCATGAAGAGGAGTCAATTCTCACGAGCAGAGGGAAAATTAACAGAGCAGGAGGTTGTTGTTCAGGTCACAGGAAGTTCCAATTGATCCCCATTTCCCATTAAAAGCAATCAGAGTATGAACTAAGAACAGAGAGTGACCCTAGAGAATATGGACCCAGTGTTGGAGGAGGTGGAGCATCTGTGTGGGTCATTGGAGACAGAAGTGTGAACTCTACAGAGAAGCAGACTGTGCTCTGGGTCATGTTCATACAATGGAATGTGGTGCTAAATGTGCAGCAGCCTCACTGCCTTTTTGTTTTGTTTTGTTTTTATTCTCTATTCTCTGCAGTAAAACCAGATTCAAATATTTGGACATAGAGGAAACTCAGTCATGACCAGATCTGCTTTGTTGAAGATGTAGGTAGAAAGTGGGTAGTAAGTATGTTGACATTTTAGGAGTTTGATAATGGAAACCTTGAAACAAACCACTAATAGAAAATAACTGATGTAAATAAAATCATAATTGATATGAAGAATATTATTTTTATTTATCCCTTGATTACAGGAATAAATCATTAAAAACACTTCTCATTACTGGAGCTGGTGGGCGTAACTTTATATTAAAACAGTTCATCATTGCCAATTCAGCCTGATACCCACTCTCAGGATCTGTGTTTACATGCACATGTGAAGTAGCTGTAATCAGAGAGCAGGAGAGGGAGGAGATTAGGACCCCTGGTTCTTCTGTAGTTAATTTCAGAAGAGCCATCTCCTCTTTTTCTCTCTGTCCCTATTCATGTCTGCATGAGACCCATGGGAAACTGTCACTATGGTCATACCTGATGCGTGTCCACTGAACTTGAACCTGATGCACTGAATGTATCAATGTGCAAAGTGGGAGAAGGGACTACATGCATGGGGGTGAATTACTAGGGATGGTAAATGAACCTCATTTCAGCTGACACACTCACTCTGACCTCCAGACTCTGCAAGAATAAATGTGTATAGATGGCCATGCCAGGTGTGTGATTGGATCAGTTATCATAGGAACATAATGCAGGTTGGATGTGGGACTGCCATTGTTAAAGGTGTCCCCACGCTGTACCCTGCTGTGTGCTGACATTAATAGTGGCCAAGGGACAGGGACACTCACACAGCTGTGGTCTCAGGTGAGGAGACTTCTTAGGATCTCACCCTGAGGGAGGAGTGAAGGAACATTGAGATGTCACAGACTGAGCTGGAACCTGGAACACCTGCCAACCTTCGACTTTGCTGCCACAGTGTCATCTGTGTGATGCTTGGTCAGAGGCAAGAACAGAAATGTCTTCTTGACTTTAAAGTACTTTCATTTTCCCAAACACATTCCATTGTTCAGACATAGGATAGTGTCCTAGAACTTTCTAGGAGACACTACAGTCCAATCCCAAAGCTGAACACACCACGATTCCCAGATGACACCTCCATGAACACTCCTCATTCCAAGGACAAGGAGGGTCTCAATGTGCCCCCTGCACAATCACAGTAAATAACAGGGGTCCCCTCAGGAGCATCTTCCCAGACACTTCCTTGCAGTGCATCTGGCTCTTTGAGTGTCTGATGTGCATGTGGCAGCATCAGTCCTGGTCTCAGATACTGACTGTGTGGGAGGAAGTCAGGAGGCTCATTACCCTGTCATCTCCTCAGCCCAGACCAGCTGCCCTATCTGTCAGGGTTTTTGACACATTCAGGATGTGGGTCATCAAACTCTGTCTCTTGCGCAGGAATACACAGCCATCTTGTCATTGCTCAGGCTACTCAGGTCTCTGTAGGCTGTGCTCAGAGACTTGTCTGCAACCATGGTGACTCTGCTGTGGAACTTCTGTGTGTATTTTGTTTCATTATCTTCAGTATCAGTTTGTCCCTTCTACTCAAGCCCTTGTTCTGGGGCCTGTCATACCCAGTGCATCCAGTAGTTGGTGAAGGTGTATCCAGAAGCCTTGCAGGAGACCTTCACTGAGGATCTAGGCTTCCTCAGCTCAGCCCCCAACTGTACCATCTGCATCTGGGTGTGGATACCTGTGGAAAGGAAGCAGGAGTGTGTGGAAATACCCCTCGACCTTCCCAGGACCACTCCTGAAACCAGGTACTGGGGAGTCCCTTACCTGTAGCCACTGCTTCCAGGAGGAGGGCTCTCCATCTCCAGTCCATGGGGAGGGGCTGTGCCATCAGGGTGTCTGTAGTCTATAGGGGACTGTGTGGGTGTGGGTGATTTTCTCAGGGCACAGACAGACCCACATTCAACCTAGTCTACCTATTCTCATTTGCATATGCATGTGACAGAGTGTTTCATAGCTGAAGTGCAGACCCCACCTGAGAGAAGCCCAGGACACAAAGACCGTGCTGAGTGGGAGTCTGATGGACCAAGTCCTAAACCACGTGTGAGAACATGTGTCCCCCAGCTGGTCCCTGAGCTCTGTGCACTTTCTCCCAGTGAGGAACCTGCCTCCACAGGACATGTTCCTCATTCTGAATCCACCTTTCAGTGACACAGAAACCACCTGGACCAGTCTGGCCTTCATACCTCAATGTCTTATTACTAGGCCAGTGTGTCTTCAAAATTTTCCACATACTGAGTTAGTTAAGCAATCCCTATGTTTAGCACTGCACAGGTAATCAATAAACCTGTTTCCTGAGGTGCCTTCTACTCTTGTTTCAACAGGAATTTCCTTTGCTTGAGCATGAAGGGCCTTGATGTTCCCCCATGTAGTCGGGGGCATGCCTAAAGGGAACATTATGAGGACATTGGGGGGTTGTTGCCCTCCGTAGGAGGTGCCTGAGCCTTGACCACTGTCATTGGGTCAGGCCCCACCATCCTCCATTGGTGGACCCAGACACATGTGTGATGCTGTGAGTGCCCCTGTTCCTTCTGGTTGTTCAGTGTTAGCTGGGCCACCTGTACTGCAAGGTGATTGGTTCTCACCTCCAGGTAGCTGAGTCTGACATCTATCCTGCTCATGGTAAAGCTTTACTCTTTTACCTGGTAGCCAGACAGGACTTGTAGGAATGGAAACACACACATAACACTCTTCCCCAAGTTAAGAGATCTATAAGACCCTGCAAAAAGCCATCTCCCAGCGGATCTCTATATAAAACCTGAGGGTAAGGAGACTGTAATTTTTTTTGTCTGAAAATGCTTCTCAATTGGAGTACAGAGTGATTCATCACAATTTTTAAAATTATAGATGAACATGGTTAACATAATCAAATTTTGGGAGGTGAACTCATGACTACTACTTTTTTGTTGTTGTTTTTTAAGTAGATTTTTAAAGGTATGATGAGCCTGTTCTACAATTGCCTGACTGGTTGGATTGTAAGGTATTCCTGTTTTATGCTGGATTTTTTCTGGAGCAATTACTAGTCCAACAGAGGCCACAAAGTTTTTAAGAAAGGAAGTAGTTTTTTTCTAGCATATCTTGTGAGGGAGTTGTGATCAGAATGCCATCCATATAGTGATAGATAATAGAATTAGGGAACTGATCTCTTACTGGCCTCATGGCTGCATGAACAAAATGGTGGCAGATAGTTGGGCTGTGAAGCATTCCCTGAGGTAAAACTTTCCAATGAAAGCATTGTAGAGGCTGAGAGCTATTCATGGCTGGGTGGGAAAATGCAAAACCCTCCCGATCCTTTTCTGCTAAACAGATTGTAAAGAAACAATCTTTTAGGTCAATAATTAAAAGTGACCAATCTTTGGAAATATAAGCTGAGTTAGGGACTCCAAAATACAGGGGACCCATGGGATGGAGGGATTCATTGATTTTTCTGAGATTGTGAATAAGCCTCCACTTGCCAGATTTATTTGGCACAACAAAAATAGGAGTATCCAGGGGCTTTTAGAGGGTTCACTATGACCTGCTTCTGATTGTTGTTTAAGTAAGAAATAGGTCTGTTTAAGTTGCTCTCCTTTAAGTGGCCATTGGTCAACCCATACAGGCCTATTGGAGAGCCAGGTAAGTGGCGGGGGAGTTATATGAGCAGTAGCCATTAGAGAAAAGGTGACAAGGAGATTTTAATCCCCCACTGACTGAGGAGATCGTGGCCTCAAATATTAAGGTTCATAGGTAAGATATATGATTGAATTCTCCCTACCTGACCTTCTGGCCCATAAATCTTAGACACCATACTCTGACTTGTGGTTGAGAGACTCTCCCAATGTCCATGACAGGCATTATGCTGTCTGTTAAAGGGCACTCAAGAGGCAAAAATTGTTTTGAGATAATGGAGATGTCAGCTCCCATATCTATGAAGCCATGAAAAGTTGTATCTTTTATTTTTACTTGTAAAATTGGTTTATTTAACTTGATTGATTCTGTCCAATAAACGGATTGATTGTTTGTATTGCCAAAGGCTCCTTCCTGCCTCATTGTGTTTTGAGTCTTTGAGATAATATATGGGAGTAGGTGTAGCTGGACAATGCACATTTGGGCAGGAATAATATAATAGCCAGGCACTTTCATATTATTTCATAAAGCATAATTTTAATTTCTCCTTCATAGTCTGCGTCAATGACTCCTGTCTGAACAAAATGCCTTTCATAGTAATACTGGATCTCCCTAAAATTAGACCAGCTGTTCCTGGGGGTAGAGGTCCCCAGACACCAGTGGGAGCTACAGTTACTTGATCCTGTTCCTTTAAGATGAGCTTGTTGGTGGTGACCAAGTCCAGCCCTGTGATTTCACGGGTGGCTGCATGAAGGCTGGAAACTGTGCATTTCCCTGAATTCCCTGATATTGATTGCTGTTCCTAAAGCTCTGATTGGGGTTGGGGGTGCTGGAGCAGGTGCCACCCTGGAAGTTACCCTGAATGGGCTGGTCGTTTTGTCAAATTTAGAATGGTATACATTTGCCCAATGTTTGCCTTTGCCACAGCACAGAAAATCCTTTAGGGGAAGCATGCAATTACCCTTTCCCTCTCCTTGTGTGATCAAAGAGTCCTTTCACAGGTGACTTTGCTTTCCACAATTGTAACATTTGGGATCCCTCTTAATTGCAGCAGCTAAGAGAGAAGCCTTATGATGCTTTGTGCCAACATCTTGGCAAGCCTTGATAAACTCACTGATGTCTCTGGTGGTAGCTTGCAGGGGTCCTATAATGGCCCTACAGTCCTTATTAGCATTTTCATAAGATAGCTGCCACAAAAGTGCTTCAGCTGCTCTGTCATTATCTATGAGCCTTTCAATAGCTTCTTGGAGGTGATCAATAAAGTCAATATATGCCTACATAGTACCCTGACAGATATTGGCAGAGGAAGAAGTTTCCCTGGCCTGAGCATCAGGCACGGCTTTCATGGCTCTGAGAGCCATCTGAGCACTCCAACTATAACCATGAGGGTGAAGCCTGGCTTGATTTGCAGTGGTAGCAAATTCACCAGACCCAAGCAGCATAGGGAGGGTGACAGGATTGTTTATGTGTGCATTCTCAGCCTCTTGGGTGCTGGCCCTTTGAGAGTATTCTGAATGCCTGACAGTAAATTGAGCAGGAGTCAAAACAGTCCTGGTGAGGGTAATCCAGTCACAAGGGGACATTTTATATCCATCAGTAATGGCTTGAAATAGCTCACTAGTAAAAGGAGCTAAAGTCTGTTTTCTTTAATATTTTTCTTTACATCATTATAAAGAAAAAAGGGAAGGGGCTCATAGACATTTCTTTGACCCATCATTATAATGGAGAAGGCCGAAAGGGCAACTAAACTCCCAGCCTCTGCTGCCTGCGAAAGGCACTGTCCCATATCCCTGACAGGGTATCTGTCTGAGTGTTCTTGCTTTCTTGGTGGTGACACAAACTGTGAGGAGGAATGCTGCCAAAATTGGGACAAAGAGTGATGACTACAAGGCAGATCCTCTGGTGGGACTGTGGGCAGAACTTCCATGGCCTCTTCTCCTTTTACATCATACATAACTTCCTCCTTTGAACTAGACTCCTTATCCTTTTCTATGGCTAACTTTCCCATATGGGCATGAGAGCAGTCCTGACCAGCCCCCAGCTTAATAAGTTTTGAGCTCTGATTGAAACACCACTGTCCTGTAAAGATTTTAGCTTGTCACCTGCCTTTTCCCAAACCTCAATATCTAAGGTTCCATTATCAGGAAAAGCAGGGTAGTATCCCTTTATAGTTTGCAAAAGCTGGATGAGATGCTGTTTCTTCACTGTACATCCAGCTCCCTAGAGGAGCTGCTGTAACACATGCAGGTACACTTCCCGCTCTTTAGATAAACCAGAGCCTTTTCTTATTATTAAGAGGCTCGTTTTTATTTTCAATTTTGTCCTTTCAAACTCCGCCCCTTGAGCTGAATTCTAGTTATCTAGCTGTTGGAGGATATAGTGTGGTGGGTCAAAAATGTGCTGTTGGTGAAATACCATCAGGGAGGGCTGGTGAATATTCTGGGTACCCTAACACCACTTAAGGGTCTCAGGTTCTCCCCCAAGTGTAAAACACTGCAAGGGGGTCTCAGAATGTTAGGTGACCAACCTTTATATTGTGCTTCCCTGGATGAGCCAAGGGTTAAATTACTGTGATTGGGATTCCCTGTGAGGCCCCTGCATGTCTCCAGATTGACCACAGACACCTCTGCAAGGAATGCTTGAGATTTCAAGCAGGAGGGAGGAATGCCTCTTATCTTTTGTGCTCAGCAAGAAACTTAGACACTCATAAATAATCCTGTAGCTAACACTGAGTTCTAAAAGTAATCTTCAGAGTCCAGCTGAACTGAAACACTCATCTACTGTCTGTTTTTCTGTCTACAGGCAGGCAGAGGGAAAAGGCAAAATCAAAAAGGCTGTAAGAAGCAACTTTTAAAGAAATAATGTGCTGAGGCACTTGTATTACTAAAGCTACTTGAAAGGAAAATTCATTGTTCTCTCTCCTAAGCCTTAAACCTGATTGGGGCTTGTGCCGTGGGGATGGGCTTATGAGTGTTTTTACAGTGTGCCTCTCGTTGTGTGGATTTTGCTTGCAGTTGACAGGAAACCTAGTGTTTTTTTCCTGGTTCACATCCAATTTATCCTCTCATGGGTGATTTCCAGTGGTGGGTGCCCTTGTGGCTCTTGCTACCTGACCCATGCCCTCGAAGTGCAGCGATTGCCAGAGGGAGAGAGAGCAAGACTTCTGCTTACTAAAGAGAGTATGGTCTCTTGGAAAACTACCCCTTTTCTCTGAAATCCAGCACACCCTATGACCTTACTGGAAAGCACTTGGTGTTGTCTGGCCTTCCCTGGGCTAATGCACACACTCCCCCCAAGTTGGTGTGCTGTCCACAATGACTGTTCATAACCTCTGTGTCCCTGTTCCTGGTGCCAGATGATGCAGACTCTGATCCTCTGGAGTCTGTGTGTCATGGATGCAGTATGCACATTTGCATTGAAGACCAAATTATGTGGAGAAAAAAGGATGGCATTACCATACTCTCAAGAGGACCTTGCCTTGACCCTTGCCTGGACAGGCCTTTATTGGTTTCCAGTCACATTACATCAAAAAAAAAAAAAGGTTCTCACCCTGGCTGGTGTAGCTCAGTGGATTGAGCATGAGCTGCGAACCAAAGTGTTGCAGGTTCGATTCCCAGTCAGGACACATGCCTGGGTTGCAGGCCATGAACCCCAGCAACCACACATTGATGTTTCTCTCTCTATCTCTCTTTCTCCTTCCCTTCCCTCTCTAAAAATAAATAAATAAACTCTTTTTAAAAAGGTTCTAATTATTTCTAGATTTAGTTAAGTGATTACTTCTTACGGGTAATGAGGAATAAGTTGCAAATGCAAGGGAAAGATAAAAATGATTGGGTTGGTTACATTTTGTCCTTGGGACGTCTTAGCACAGACTTCAGGGAGTTGCTTCAGAGATATATATTCAGCATCTGCAGTCTTAACTCAGGGTGAGGCATTTTTAACAAAAGTAAGTCTCACAGCAGCTGAGGTACAATGCTGGCCTGATCTCCCATGGGAAAGCTGATCTGCACACCTGGCTCCAGTGTGCCACCTCACATTGATTGGTTTTCCAGATCAATACTGGGCTACATTCGCCATTGTCATGCTGATCAGTTCCCTTTAAGGAGTAATTTCTACCACCCCATTGTGGGCTGGGCCTGAATTAGTTGACTCACCTTGCAATGACTGGTGGGTAGCCTGCAGGATGGGGGCACAGTGACAGGTGGGGTGGTGTTTATTCGATGTCAGCTCAAGGGCCCTATTCCTCTGTGGTGCCATGTATGCATTGAATTCCTCCCACAGCCATTAAGAGGTGGCATCTGCCAAAGGTCTGTGAAGCACAGGAAAAAACAAGTGTGTATTCCTGTCATGACCCATTCACAGCCTCCTTGGGCCACAGGGCATGTTCTGACCCACCCATGGTAAGCTATGGGGGCTGTTCCCCAAGGGCATCAGTCCCATGGCCAGATGCCATCTCTGTGACTGGGAGACAGGGCAGAGGTTCCTGACACTTGGCTCCTCCATAGGTGCAAGTGGAACATACAGACTTTCAAATCATTATTCCCTTGCACAAGATTCCCATGATCTTTTGACACAAGGCCCCATGTGACCACTTCAACAGGCACCAGGGGGTCCTCTTAATGGCTCCTGTGTCCTGGGAGATTCTTCCAAAAGGATTTGACAGTAACTTCTGAACATGCATCTTACACTGCTAGTAGTTTCTGTAACCTGAGGCTTCATATGGAAATCTCTATAGTGACCAGATTTCTACTACTGTCTTCCTGACCTATGGTCAAGGCACTGGGCAAGACCCATGTGTACCTCACACCTGGGAACTGGGGCTGTTTGTGCTGATCAGAAAAAGGAAGCCTTGATTCATGACTGAGCTGATTTGCTCTAACATTATATCCCAGTATTTTCCAATGTTTACAGTGTGGTGGCCTTCATGGCAAGAACATGCCCATCCATGTAAAAATGCAACATGTAACCAAAGTAGCATCGTGTTGGTGACTTGGAAGATGTTCAAGGACAAGTAGCCATGCCAGATGACAACAACAGGAAATGGCATAACTCCTGCTCTCCAGGGACAGCCATGAAGGAAGAGAGGCTCCTGATCAAGAACATGAGGAGCAGCCCCTTGCATTTGTCATGTGGTGTCCCCCAGTGTAATTATTCCCATTTTAATACAGAGCCAATGAGGGCACAGCTGTCCCTAGGGTAGTGCTTTAGGGATATCCTTCAGCCCAAGACTTTAGGGATATTTTAGGTTCCAAACTAATTTATATTCTTCAGTCATATGGAAATTTTCATGTTAAATAGTCAGCAAAATATAACTGTCTCTACAGGCATTCCAGCACCACCATGTGGGGTGATTTCTGTTATAAAATCCCAGCACTTTCCACAAGTGGACTCACCAGTCTTTCTCAAATGGTCCAGTCTTTGTCAGTGCAAATTGTAGATACACCCTCAGTCATGCCCAAGTGTGAATATTAGTTGCCAAATACACTGATTAAAGCTTCACAGGTGAGAACTCAGAAACTGCTGTCATTACTCAGACTCACTTTCAAAGGTGGTCTTCTTTAGGGCTGGTCACGGAACAGCTGTGTTGGTATCCCATGTATGGACTCCATGTCTTCCAAGTCCTTGATTCATGACTGAGCTGATTTGCTCTAACATTATATCCCAGTATCTTCCAACGTTTACAGTGTGGTGGCCTTCATGACAAGAACATGCCCATCCATGTAAAAATGCAACATGTAACCAAAGTAGCAAATTGAGTGAAAGAGAGCCCAACACTCACTCAGTTCTCCTTAGTTCCTCAGACAGACAAGAGCATCTCTTTGTTTGTTGTTGTTGTTGTTGTTGTTGTTGTCTGGGGGATATCGCAGGTGGCTCTACCTAGTACATCACTGAAGAAGCCCTGATTTCTATGAGACCTTAGATCTGTGCTGGATTTGTCAAGTGTGTGTCATTTAGGTGTGCCACCACTTCATTTAAGTGAGTGCATATTTATCTTCTATGTTGACCTTGTCATTATAATGCATTACAGCACTTGGGATCTGAATCAAGCAAACATCCTTCCAACAAACTTTCATAAAAATCTGATGAATTATAAACCTCTACCATTTTTGAAAATGGACATCACAAAGCTTCCTGAAAGAAAATTTCCATTAGTTATTGCCAAAGATCAAGATAAACAGAAATAACTTGCTAAGATCAATCACTGTGTATCTTCAGTGCCCCCTGGTCTTGGGAGCTCCCTGCAGCCCAAACCTCTTTTCTTCTCATAGAGGTTTGTGTCTGGGCTCACGCTGACTTCCCCTCTACATCCCTTGCAATAATACATGGCTGTGTTCTTGGTCTGAAACTGTTCATTTGCAGGTACAGCATGTTCTTGGCATTGTGTGTGGAGATAGTATATTGTCCTTTCACATAGTCTGCATAGTATTTCTAATTTCCATCTTACCATATATGTGCCACCCACTTGAGCTACTTCCCTGTAGTCTGGCAGATCCAGGACATTCTGTAGCTACTGAAGGTGAATCCAGAGGCTGTGCAGGAGAGTCTCAGAAACCACCGAAACTATACCAAGCCTCCCTCAGACCTCACCAGTTTCATCTCACACTGGACCACTGTAACCAGAAAGGCATAAGATCAGGAAACTTTCACATGTCCACTGTTCCTCTCATTCACTCACATACTCATTGTCTCTCATTCTCCATGAATTACTTCTTAAAATAGCAACAAGGAAAACCCAGCTGAGCCCAAACTCCATGGTGAGGGATCTGTGTTCTGTCCTGACCAAAGTCTGGGAACAAATACCTGGGTATTTGTGGTTGTATTGTTATCTCAGAGCTGCATTGTCAGGGCTGAGCAGATTTACATTAGCAGAGGGGCCCACATTGCACATCCTCCTACTATCTTGGGAATTTTGGGGTTGGGCAGTGGCATTAAGGATATAGGTCCAAAGTGTGACTTGTCTAAGACAGTAAGTCTTTAAGAATTGCTCCTCAGCCCTTCCCAGTTTGACTCTGTTGGTGGGAGCATCCTCCTACAATCAAAACATCGCAGGGTCAATCCCATGATTGGGTGTGTATAGGAGCAACAAGTAGATGCAACTCTGTCTTTCTCAAAGCAATGAGAAATAAATCCTCCTGTGAAGATAAAATAATAATATGAAAAATGAGAGAATCACTCACTTCATTTTTCCTTGTGCCCTCCCCAGTGACTCAACCTTTCCAGGAAATGAGCACATGGCCTAGGGCAGTGAAATGGATAAAATTCCCATAAAAGAGAGGGATTTAAAATGAGACAGGCCTTGAAAGTCCACAGTAATGAACAAACCAAGGGAATTCTGCCCTAACAATCAGAGGGAGAATTGAAAGTGAACATCAGAAGCTGCATGTTCAGGAGATGAAAAGTATCATATGACACCACTTCCTACACAAAGCAATAAGATTCTAAACTAGGAAGAGAGTGTGAGTGTAGAGCACATGGATTCAGTGTTGGAGGAGGTGGGGCACCTTTGTGGATGATTAGGAGAAGGATGAGTGAACTGTACAGAGAAGCTGACAGTGCTCCTGAGTCTTGTTTCTTCTGTTGTGTTTTGTGCTGAATGTGCAGCAGCTTCACTGCCTCATCATTTTGTTATTCTCTAGACTCTGTGGCTCAAACACTGGGACACAGAAGTAATTCACTCAGGACTACATCTGCTTTGGTGGATATGAAGCTAAAGATTGTGGAGTAAGTATGAAAAGATGTCCAGTATTGCAAGCTGTCAGAGAGATAAATGGAAACCACAATGAGACACTACTTTGCACTGCTCAGAATGGCCATCATAAACAAAGCAACAAACAACAAGTGTTGGAGAGGTTGTAGAGAAAAAGGAACCCTAGGACACTATTGGTGGAATTGAAGACTGGTACAACCACTATGGAAAACAGTGTGGAATTTTCTCAGAAAACTAAAAATGGATATGCCTTTTGACCCAGAAATTTCACGGCTTATTATTCCTAAGAACCCTGAAACACGAAACGAAAAGAACCTATGCACCCCAATGTTCATAGCAGCACCATTTACAATAGCCAAGTGCTGGAAGAAACTTAGGTGCCCATCAGTAAATGAATGGATCAAAAAACTATGGTACATTTACACAATAGAGTTCTATGCAGAAGAAAGAAAGAAGGAGCTCCTATCCTTTGTGACAGGATGGATGGAACTGTAGAACATTATGCTAAGCAAAATAAGCCAGGTGGTGAAAGACAAATACTATATGATCTCACCTTTAACAGGAACCTAATCAACAAAACAAAGAAACAAGCAAAATATAACCAAAGACACTGAAATAGAGAACAGGCTGACAGTGTCCAGAGGGGAGAGAAAGGGAATTTCAGGAGGAAAGGGGAAGGGTTTGCAGGAACAAGTATAAAGGACACATGGACAATAACAAGGGGGGTAGGAATGGGAGGGAGATGGGGAGGGCTAGGGGTGTCCTGGGATGGGGTAAAAGGCAGAAAACTGTACTTGAATAACAATTAAAAATTAGAAAAAGAAAATAGAAAAACAAATAAGTAAATAAATTGACCAATCATAAAAAAAAACCTTGATCAAAACTCCAATAGGATGTAACATAAAATCAATGAAATGATAATTGCTATGAAGAGCATTATTTTTCTTCATCTGTTGTTTAGAAAGTAAATAAATCCTTTAAATATAACTTCCCCTTTGTGGGGCTGGTGTGTCTGACTTTGTACACAATAATCAACCGTGGGCGCTCATTCTTATTTTCACCATCAGCATCTGTGGCTCTGTAGACATGTGACATAGTTCTAATTAGAAAGGCAAGAAACATGTTCACCCCAGACTTAATTGAAGTAAATTTCAGAAGTTTCATCTCCATCCTCTTTCTTCCATTTCTTTTTTGTTTGTATACACATGACACTGGGACATGCTGTCACCTTATCCACATGAGATGGGAATTCCCTGGGCATAAAGTCAAATGCAGTGTGGATCAGCGTGAAGAACTGGGAAGAGATCCACTCAGGTACATGGATGGTGTGATTAAGAAAGTCAGGAATCAACACTTCCAAAAATTATTCTTCTTTATGTTCTGATTTTCTTCCTCATTTGGAAATTACAAATGGTCTTCTCTCATTTTCTCAGAATTACCCTCATAATAATCTAATCATTAATATACTAAATTAACCAAACAGTTTGATCTGGTTTTCTGTCAGATGGCTCTAGCAGCATTACTTGTCATTTACATCATTTGAAACAATTTTGTTGCATTGTATTGTGACAGCTGTAATATCAGCGTGTATTTATAAATACTTATCAATATTGTGGAATTGTGTGTGATATTTTAATATTGAATGTGTGAAAACATGCAAGATTTTCAACATATTTGTCTTATTATTTCAAGGAAAGTACAATAGCAACCAAAGTCAAAATAAATGTTCTGTGTATGGAGGAGATTACTGTACTGATGGAATGTGTCAAAACTGGTTTGTGAGGTGTTATGCTGGAGATTTTTTGCAGGATGGTTCTCCACATCTGTGAAGACAGTTAAAAATAATGGTGATCAAATTGAGAGATAAATTGAAAACAATCAATAGTCTACTACTTGGGAGATAGCTTACATACACAAAATATCCAAAACAGTAATGTTATTGGTATAAATTAATAACATGTCTTTTATTTTATACAAAGAAAAACTTATGGAATTTTTGGCCAACCCAATAGAAAGTCAAATGGAATTGAAAAGGAAGGACAGAGAGAATTATTCCAAATTCCCGGGAGACTAAGACAGCGGTGTGGTGCAGAGTGAGACAGGCAGGAGACATGGGTGATTTCCAGACATGAGTTCACATGTTTCATCTTTATTAGGAAAATTCTGGATATCCTGTCATTTTACTAGAGACTCCCATGGAGAACCTTGTCCTAGTAGCATTCGCCTGTGACTCATACCTCAGCAAAGAAACTGGGGACTGCTAACCAGGACTTACTATAGTAATCTGACTTATTGAAGGGCCTTTCCTGTTCCTGCCAGGCATTTCAACTCTGTGCTGCATGAATACTCCATGTTCCCTTGGTCAGTGTTTGTCATAAGCTTGGACATCCATACCAAGCTGTCACTGGTCCCTCTGCCTCTGTGTGGTGTCACCTACACTTGGTGCTGCGAGCATGATGCCAAGTCCATGGTCAAAGTCACAGTTTGTATTTCTCCTCTGGAGTTCATTTCATAGGCCTCTGGTATCTGTTGTCTGCTGCTGGATGGCTTGGGCACTGAGCTGTGTGGGGCTGGGCTGTATGGTTAGGTCCAGCATAGACTCTGGTGAGAATGGCTGACATGGGTCACAAGGTTGGTAAGTCATTGTAATTGGGTACAGGGGTGTCTGAAAAAGACTCTGCCCTTTGTCTATGAAATAATTTTGTCTTTCCTTGCAATAGACTTTCTCACTCAGTGACTTCAGCCATCAGAGCAGAATCAGGAATCCAGAGAGGTAAGAATGGTTTCCAGAGAAGGAAACTGTTACAGGAAGAGGAAACCACACAGGAATTCAGGTGAAGCCTCCAACTGGGCCTGCTCCTGGGATTCTCTTTGTGTTCAGAGACCTGGAGTGCCTCCAGGTGGTCCCAAACCCTCCTGCAGGTAGGTTTGTGTCTGGGTCTATGCTGATGTCCTGCCACTGTGTCTGTCACACAGTAATACACAGCTGTTCCCTCAGCTCTCAGGCTGTTCATTTGCAGGTAAAGTGTGTCCTTACCATTGTTTCTGGAGATGGTGGATCAGTCCCTCACAGAGTTGGCATAGTATGTTTTACTTCCATCAGTTTTTATTCTACAAATGCACTCTAGTCCCTTCCCTGGAGCCTGGAGGACTCAGGTCACCCATTACCTACTGAAGGTGAACCCAGAGGCTGTGCAGGAGTGTCTCAGACACCCCCAGGTGTCACAAAGTCCCCCAGACTCCACCAACTGCACCTCACACTGGACACCTGCAAACAAATGGCCATCATGTGAGGAAACTGTTACATTTCCACTGTTCCTCTCAGTTATATCCATTCACATACTCAGTGTCTCTGGTTCTCCATAATTTACCTTTTAAAATAGCAGGAAGGAAAACACAGTTGAGCCCAAAGTCCATGGTGAGTCGTCTGTGTTTTGCCCAGAGCAGGAACTATGAACACCTGGGAATTCCGGGATGAGACCCTGTCCCAGAGCTGCAGGATTGGGGCTGGGCTCTTTTTCATGAGCAGAGGAGCCCTATTTGCATGTCCTCCTGCTATATAGGGAGCTCTGGGGTTGGATGGTGACATGAATGCCATGGTCCCAGTGTTTGACATGTCTAAGGGTGTTTGTCTGTCAATTATTCCCCACATTTGACCCTGTGCCATCCTCACTGGCCCAACAGGTCCATGAGAAGTGTACATGACCAAGGAAAGTAAATTTCCATAAAACTGAGGTATTTAAAAAGATAAAGGCCTTTGAACGCCACCAGTTATAAACATATCAGGGAAATTAAATGCTTATGAAAACAGGGAGCATTAAAAGTGCAGGAGGTTCCAGTTTGGGTCACGGAAAACTCCATCTGTCCCTAGTTCCTCTACACAGCAATCAGAGTACAAACTAAGGAGAGAGTGTGACCCTAGAGCACGTGGACCCAGTGTGGGAGGAGGTGGAATATCTGTGTGGATCATTGGGAGACAGAAGTGTGACCACTTCAGAGAAGCAGACAGTGCTACCTGGGACATGTTTCTTCAGATGAGTCTTGTGCTGACTGTGCAGCATCATCGCTGCCTCATTTTTTTTGTTTCCTAATTTCTGTGTTAAAAGCAGGTTCAAACATTTATAACATTGAAGAAAGTCAGTCATGACTAAGTCTGCTTAGGTGATGATTTACTTAGAAAGTGAGGAGTAAGTATGTTGAAATTTTAGAAATCAGTTTATGGAAAACTTTGATGCAAAACACTGATAGAAACTGACAGACATAAATAAAATCATAATTGGCATGAGGAGCATTATTTTTATTTATCCATTGTTTACAGGATGGACAAATCATTTAAACAAATTCCCATTACTGGAGCTTGTGGATCTAACTTTATATTAAACTGTTTATCATTGTGGGATCAGCATACTGCTCATCATCAAGATCTGTGTTTAC
Source organism: Phyllostomus hastatus (assembly GCF_019186645.2). NCBI lineage: Eukaryota > Metazoa > Chordata > Mammalia > Chiroptera > Phyllostomidae > Phyllostomus > Phyllostomus hastatus. The sequence goes on from NW_025333625.1 coordinate 60,389, forward strand.
GTGGACTTGTGATGTAGCTTTCATCCAGGAGCAGGAGAAAGTTTGTGTTGAGGCCCTGTTTCTTTGATAGTTAATTTCATAGGGACCATCTCCTCTCTCTAACTGTCCCGGTTTATGTCTGCATGTGGCCCATGTGAGTCTGTCACCATGCACACACATGATGGTCATCTACTGAACTTGAACCCTATACTGATTGTATCAATGTTCTAAGTGGAAAAAGTAGTGTCTTGCATGGGGATGAATTACCATAAATGGTGAATACACCTCATTTGAGATGACACATTCACTCTGACCTCCAGAATGCAGAAGGGTAAATGTGTGCATATTGCAGTGCTAAGTGTGTGATAAGTGTTTCAGTTGACATAGGAACACAGTGCAGGTTGGATGTGGGTCTTCCATTGTCAATGATGTCCCCACCCTGCTCTCTGCTATGAGATTGCATTAATACTTGCCCACAGACAGGGACATTGACAGGGCTGTAGTCTCAAATGAGGGGATTCCTTATTATCTCACCATGAGTGAGGACAGAAAGAACGCTGTGATGTCATGAACAGTGTTGGGACCTGGAATACCAGTCAACCCTCGACTTGGCTGCCAAAGGTCAGCTCTGTGATGCTTGGTCAGAAGGAAGAACATAGAAATCTCCCCTTCACTTATGTACTCACTTTTCCCCAAGCACAATTCCATTGTTAAAACATAAGGGAATGTCCTAGAACTTTTTAGGAACACACCTCATTTGAATCCCCAAACATGACCCTGACCAAGGATTCCCACATGATGTATCAATGAAGTGCTTCACTCAGAGGACAAGGGGGCTCCAAATGTGCTCTCTGCACAGTCACCACAAGTAACAGGGGTTGAATCAGGGGAATATTTCCTGTATCTCTCTCATAGTGCATCTGGTCTGTTGAAAACTTTCCTTGAGTCTGATGTGCCTCTGGCAGCAACTTTTCTGGTCCAAGATTCCTGAATGTGTTTCAGGAAGTCAGGTGGTCCATCACCCTGTCATCCCTTCATCCCAGCCAAGCTGCCCCACTTCTCAGTGTTTATGACACACTGAGGTTGTGGGTCATCACACTGTGTCACTTGTATAGTAATGAATGGCTGTGTCCATGACTTCAGACCATTTGCATGCAGATAGGCTATGCTGGCAGAGGTTTCCATGCAGGAGAAAACTTGTTCTGAGAAGCCCTGGGCATACGTGTGCTCCTCACTCTTTATATTGATCTGGACAATGTATTGCAGACTGTCTCCTTGGAATTGTCTCACCCAGAACTTAGCTTAGCTGGTGATCATGTATCCAGAAGCCTTGAAGGAGACCTCCACTGAGGCCCCAGGCTTCCTCACCACAGCCCCAGGCTGCACGAGCTGCAGCTGGGAGTAGACACCTGTGGAGAAGAGGTTGGAGTGGGTGGAAATCCCTCTTGAGACTCTTTTGTCCCATCACAGACCCAGGAGCTAAGGAGTCCCATACCAGTACCCACAGCCACCATGGAGATGGCTCTCCAGCTCCAGTCCATGGTGAGGGGCTGTGCCATCAGGTCTTGTATAGGGGAGCGTGTGGCTGTGGGTGATGATATCAGGACACAGAGAGACTCATGTTAAATGTAGTCTACCTCTTCTCATTGCATAGTCATGAGGCAGAGTGTTTCACAGCTTAATATTTCTCTTCACCTGAGAGAAGGTCGAGGACACAGGGACCATGCTGAGTGCGAAACTCAGAGTCTAAGTCCAAGTTAATGTTATCAGATGTATGGCCCCTGCCAGGCCCCTGAACTCTGTGCAGACACAGCTTGTCCCACTGAGTAACAGGCCCCCACAGGGCATGGTCTGTGCTTCTTCCACTGAGGAACATGCCCCCATAGGACATGCTCCTCATTGAGAAACACATTTGAGTGTAACAGAGTCCTTCTGGACCAGTTCTGGGTTTTAATGCCTAATGTCTTATTCCTGAATCAGTGTCTCCAGAATGCAGCACTGAATAAATTTAAAAGACCATTTCTGTTGCCAGCTCCTTAACATCAAGATATAAAGAAGTCCTTGAATTACTCCCATTGACTGTGGTTCTCTTGTCTTATTGAGTATAATACATTCTCTGATAGAATAGGATATTTACAGTCACCTCATGCCTACTCCTCATTTTAGATGTTTTCATGAAAAAAAAGGAAGACTCAGGCCCTCAGAGGAAATACCTCCCATGCCCCCTCTCCACCTGGTCCTGGGGCAGAAGCCCTGAGATAACTGGTCCCATGTGCCCCCTGCTGCCCATTCCATGCCCCACAGGGAAAGGTCCTGTCTGGACACACGGGACATAAGTTGTCAGCACCTCTAGTTTAGAATTAAAAGTTACATTATGATTTTAGGATACTCCCTCTGGGGCACCATGTGTTTAGACATCTAAGCATACATGGCATTTAGTCTTTCTAAACCCCAGTGATTCTGCAGGGAGCCCCTACACCAGGGACTGTGAAGCAACCAGAGAGCCTCTTTGCTGGACATGCCAGATGAACCGACTCAGCCAACACCTATGAGTCCAGAAGATCTCAGGGGGTTTGGGAGTTGATGTCCTCAGGTTCTTCTGCTTGAAGGTTCCATCTGAGTGTCCTTGCATGGGGTCCTAATTCCACTGCACTAGTACTGCTCAACAAGTCACACACACACACACACACACACACACACACACACACACACTCTTCATGGTAATTAACTGCATGTCTCTTTTCTTCTGTCTACCTAGTACATGGACAGGATTCCCACTCAATTTCTAACTGAGGGAGTGACCTACTTTGATGACAAAACAGAAACAAACACAATTGATGTGAAGACTGGAGACTGCCCATCCTGGTTGTTCCTATTCTCCCAGCACCTGGAATCTGAAAAGTTCATGGTGAGAAGGTCCTGGTTTGTCTTGGGGGTGGGGGGCAGTTCAAGGATACCCTTGTCCAATCAGTATAGACAACTGTGGCCTGACTTGTGGAGGGAGTCTCACTGACCTACAGTCCATAGGCCCACATTCTCAGATCTCACAGCCAGGAGCCCCGAGGTCTGAACCATGGGTGTCACTGCATCGGTGTCTCCCCAGGAGCACAAGCAGGGTCTGATGCAGGAAGAGGGGACTCAGAAAAGTGGTCCTGGGTTGTCAGATTCTGTTGACAAGGGTTGTCCACTGTGCTGCCTGCTACGTGAGCGCCCCCTGGTGTCCTGAGGCCTCCCTGCAGCCCAGCCCTCCTGTCTCCAGATGGGAGGTTTGTGTCTTGGCTCCTATTTATTTCCTCTCACTGTGTCTCTCGCACAGTAATACACAGCTGTATCCTCGGTGGTCATGGAAGTCAGCTTCAGGGAGAACTGGTTCTTGGACGTGTCTCTGGAGATGGAGGTGCGGCTCTTGAGGGACGGGCTGTAGTAAGTACTTCCACTATAACTTATGTATCCGATCCACTCCAGCCCCCTCCGTGGGAACTCGCGGATCCAGCTCCATTCATGACCACTGGTGATGGAGTAACCAGAGACTGTGCAGGTGAGGGAGAGGGTCTGTGAGGGCTTCACCACTCCTGGGCCCAACTCCTGCAGCTGCACTTCAGAGCGGACACCTGAGGACAAGGAATATGAGATCCTGTCAGTCTTGTGCATTCTCCACTGTCCCACAGACATACATCTGACACCCAAGACACTCACCCTGGGGGGCTGTCACCAGGCACAGGAGAAGACCCAGCAGTCTCATTTTCTTCTAGAGCACAGTTCTACCTTTCCCAGAGATCTCTGCCCTGTGTGAGGAGAGAGCTGTGAGCCCCCACAGCCCAGGGGAGGATGTATCCTGCAGCTGGGAGAGAAATTTGCATGTGGGAGGACTCTGCTGTCATAAGTGGGGAAGGACTGAGGTCACTGCCCTATGTCCTTCTGGGTTCTGAGCACTTTTCTTCTTTTGGACTCGATGGCATTGGTTAAGCATGGGAGAGCAGTTATTTTATGAGATGCCTTGAACTCAGGGCAAGACACTCCCCATTTTTCTATGTTTAAAAGTTAATGCTGATCAAGATGAGAGGATCACACTATTTTAATCTTGGGGATAAAGAAACTGATTAACATTATGCCCAAACATCTTCCCAGTCCCAGGAATGACATGAAGTAGACTCATCATTTTTAGACTGGATAATCACAATTTCATGTAAAATAATATTTCATGTGGTAATTATTACAAAGTGAAGAAGAGACTTTCTGTTCACCAGGATGAGGTGTCCAGGGCCTGCAGGTGATGGTGCAGGTGCAGCCTCTGTGACTCAGTCCAGCTGCAGGGAACAGGACACTCTGGTAAAGGCCTGCTGCCCAGCGTCCAGCCCTAGCCCTGCAGCTGTCACAGGTGCTACACATGCTGGGTCCTTCCTTTAGGATCACTTCCCCCAGGGCAGTGCAGCTGTTTCCCTTAGGTGAGCCACTCAGGAGGTGCCCAGGTTTCCTAGACCAATTGAGGCTCTGAGGCCCAGGGGTCACATTCTCCCAGAGACACAGGTACTGACTCTGCCACCAGGGGTTCTGAGATGTGTGTGAATTATCTAACCCAACTCCTAGTCACAGGGAATTAGCTTTTAACCTTCCTTCCCCCATTCACCTGAGGCCCTGGAGCGAGTATCTGGAGGCTGATGTCCTGGGAAGAGGACTGGAACTCATGATGGGCCAAGGTTACATATGGAGTGAAAACAAAGTGCAGACTAGGAGAATCTTTCATTAGATTAAAAAAAAATTGAGTGGAAATGCATGATTCGATTTAACTGTCTGGTGAACAATTGAAACTATGTTTACTTCCCCGAGTGTCACTCACCCTCTATACACAGAACATTCCCACTACAGTCCCATCATTTAACAGGGCACAGTGAGGACTGGGGCACATCTGACAGACTGAGGACACCCATGGGCCAGACCTGAGATTTCTGTAGGTGATAAAGTTCTCAGGTAACTGCTCCTTTGATGACAGGAGAGCTGAGAGTGAGGAGTTGGTGCAGCCACATGGAACCAAGGTCACATCTGTGTTGGGGGTGGCACCAATGCCTTGAAAGTGCTGGGGACAGCTGTGAGGAGCCCTGGGTACTGACCAACAGTGACCAGCATGAAGGACAGCGAGGTGGATTCCTATGAAGAGAAGCAGTGACAACAACTCTTTCAGTGAGAAGCACACCATTGCCGCAAGGGACAGCTGTGCTCTGTAACTCACTCTTGTCCCCTGCCCCAATGTGAGTGAGGATACTGAGTCCCCCTCCATGGCCAGGGCTGCCCTGTGATGTGTAATCTGATCTAGCCTTGGGGTCTCTCAGTCTGGACATGTCATCCTCTCCCTCACCTATCCCTGCAATGCTGCCCAGAGATGCATTCCAGGTGAACTTGGGCATCTCTGTGTCCCAGTTTTCAAAGAGATTTAGATACCATGACCCCAGATAAGAGGAACCAGTTGAAGGTCTTGTCATTTGTCTCACTCTCATATGAGGTGAGAGCAGAGGGAAGTGTTGGGTACCTGACTCAGGGACACTGAACAGAGACAATTCATGGGGACAAAGTGTTTCCTGAGAAAGGAGGGTCCACATTGTCTAGCATGGTCCTGTGCCTGATGAATGTCGTGGACAATTTTGCATCCCCAACAACATCCTTGTGACACCTTGAGTGTGAGAGTGATGGAAACTAATGTGACACCACACAATTTGCATCACCTTTAAAGAGTCGTCTGCATCTTTGAAATGTTCTTCACCCTCTTAGGACATGACTCACCCTCTATCCTTGTCCCCACACATGCATCTAACACATAATGTGTTGCAACCATTCAATGTCAGATAGGTTCATTGGATTTAGACATATGGAAATTGTGGAAATGTTCAAATGTGTTACATGCCTTTATTCAAAGGTTGGAAATCCACACACACTGCTAGCTGTGTGTGTCTGTACTTGTCCCTGTGTGACACCTGTGTGTCTCCTGCCCTCTCTCTGTGTGCCCGGCATGAAGTCCCAACTCCCTTGTATACTCAAATATAGACAAAGCCACCCAGAAGCCAACAGATTGTAAAACAGAGCTGCATTGTGTGCATGCAAGCCCATTCAAGGTTATGGGAACCATTTATCAGACACAGTCTCAGGGCTATGAGAACACTGTTTGTCGGACCTGTACTCAAGGTTATGGGAAACTGCCTCCCTTAGGCACAGTTTGATCCTGATGTATTCACAAATATGTTACATCTTCAGAGACAACCATGAAAAGGACTATGACTTCTTGTATATTCCATAATTCTAAGAACACATTTTCAGATTGTAATTTTGAACAGTTAAAGATAACTGAACTATGTGGAATAATTGGATTTATGGAAATACTGGCCAATAAACAGCACAAAAAGTGATTATGGGGCAACATGAACTGAAAACTACTGTAGTTTTGTAACTGTTGCTGAACATATTGATAACTGTTAATCATGTTGTTTTTCAGGCATAAGACACCTACCATTTTTCTTAAAGTAGTTTGGTAAATTATACTTTAATGATAAATATATAGGAATTCACATATTGCCCCTGTTTGATCCTTCTGGAATTTGGAAAGACTTATGAATGAATATTATTATTTCCGTGACAATATATTAGTTTGAATAAATCAAGCAGGAATCTGATTTATTCATAATAGGACAGATAAAGCAATTTTTTCAGTTGTGATTTTATCTACTAAGACTTTGAATGGAATGTCGTGTCCGAGAGAGACCTGCCTAGACTCTGGATGCCAGCAAAAGCTTTAAGGAATGTAGAATGACTTTGAAGCTAATAAAAGTAACTTGGAGAAAGGGCCTGATACATTACTTATTCTGAACACCCATGGCAGTATTTCCAGGCAAGGAGTGAAGATTGATTTCCTGGGAGATCACAGGGGAGGGCTCAGGACATTTTGGAAGACCTAAAGAACTTAAGGAACTCACTGAAAGTTACAGGTGTAGCAGGTAAAACCTAATAGCAACAATGTGGCTTGACTTCCTCCTTTAATGGGGTGAATTAAATCTCATCCTGGCAATTTCTTATAAGAGCCCAGCAAAGCACATTTAAGAGAGCCTACATATTTAAGAGAGTCAATTGTTATTCCTGTTATGTTTATGCAAATAATTAGGCAGAATTGAAACTTAATGCTTTAAATGAAGTATCCTTTATTTGGCTTTTTGGAAAAAATGAGTGTGAATCTATGTAGAGAATTTATGTTTCAATAGATTCTGTACCACACAATTATGGACATTAAACTCTAGTTAAGTGAATTGCCTTCATTTTTTTTAACTTATAAACATATCTAGATCCTACTTTTTCTAGCTTCTTCAGTAATATTGAGATTAGTCACACAATTTGACTCCTCCATATTAAAGCCCCACTCCTACTCAGGAAGCCCCATTCCCAGGCACCATCTGCACCTTTGTCTGTGCCCAGGCCACACCACCCCTCTGAGAGCAAGGATTTCTTGGCTCTGAAGAAAAATGGCATCTCTCTTCAGCAGGAAGCAGTTGCAGAAATAACCTTGCACCATTTTTTTTTCCTAAAAGGATTCAGTGTCAACATTCTTGAGCTGGAAAGAGAGTAGTTAGTTAGACAAAATCACAGCATGAATGAGAGGCCAGGGATCAATGGCCCACAAGACTGAAGTCTCAGGTGCCTGGCAGCAGGCATGTGAAGACAAATGAGTAAAAAGGGGCATATAGGCAGATGGTAGACTGGAATGTTCACTAGGATAATGGAGTTCCTCACCTCCATGGGAGGGGCCAGGGTCTCCTGTAGATACCTTCCAAAACATCATTATTTCTCCATGGGAGCCAAAGATATACTTGGGGCACATGTAGTCTGTTTAAAACATTAAACTGACTATGAAAATTCAGTACTGGTGAAAGGGGTAATGAGACAAATGCAACAACAAGCACACCTCAAGTCATTAAATGTCAAATCAGAGATTAAAGTTATCACACCACTTTCTATGTTTGTATGAATACCCCATTCTTCTGCTGGAACTGTTCTTGTTCTATAAATTGATGACCCAATAAACTTTTTCTCCTGAAAGGAAACAGCATCCTCTCAGGTCCCACAGAAGCATGTACCACATCTCCAAGGTTTTTTAGCTTATTCATGGGACAGAGAGGAGACGTGCTCCTTCCTGAGATTCACAAGCAAGTCATTAAAACTTTTCAGGCAGATGGGACTACAGAGTGGTCAATCAACATGCACACAAATGGCTCAAGATATTCCCAGAGAAATACAAGGTGATGAATATTTCTTTAGATGTGCTGTATCACCCTGCTGGGGAGCAGCTGCACGTTGGTAAGTACTTCAGAATGTGTCCAAGACTTAAATCACTGTAGTCAATGAAATTGACATTTCACTTCGTAATATTCAGAAATCTCTGGACTCTCTACCCAGAGCTGTCTTAGATAATCAACTTACCTTAGACTACATAATAACAGAACAAGGAGTTTTCATGACCATCAACTCTTGTTGTTCTTACACTGACACCTCAGTTCAGATGGAAACAAGCATCACCTAAATCAGGCAACAAGCTACCTGGTGCCAACAAACACTGGACTATCACACCCGTCTCTTTGAAGGAACTGCATATTGGTAGATGTGTCTATATTCATGGACACCATGGGTCTCGGGTCCATAGAGAAGGGATTTTTATTTTAGGTTTAATATCCTTTGCTTTATAGTGCTTGTCTTTATTGTTTTGAAGCCCTTTAGGACTTACTTTTCCCATGCCAGGGAAAGAGAATCTGCTAGACAGTCACCTTCAAAAAAATATGCCTCCTTTTAACTCACAAGATCTTGCTTTCCAAAAGGCTCAGGCTTTTCATTCCTACGGAAGATTCAGAGACCATCAATAGCCCCACATATATGGAAGAAGAATTGACAGGGGGAAACTGGAACACAAAAATTTTACACACACACACACACACACACACACACACACACACTTCTGTTACTTTCTCTGACAAGGAATTAGAATAAGGAATGCTAATTTGTAAATAACTCACATACTGACAGTTTCTTGGTAATCATATTTAAAGTGCTACCAGTTCCAGTCCTGCTTATACAAGAAACCACCCTGACCACAGTTTCAGGTGACACAGATGACCCAGCTGGAAACATTGATTGGCACCAACAGTTCCAGAATTATGACAGCACAGTCCTTATTGGGACCAGCATGGGCACTGTCTGCATGGCCACAGACTCAACCCATGATCTCATTGTTTATTTTGTCACTCTACCTCCTTATAAAAAATAACTGTCTGCACTCAGATGTTAATGGCCTTTGAGATGAGAGTCTCTCATCGTCCTGATTGCTGACACCTGAATACAACCAGTCTCCTTCATATCAGCTCCTATCTCTCAAGTATTGGCCTTTGAAGTGGTGGGCAGTCAGACTTGCCTTTAATTGCATCACTATTGTGTCTTCAAGTGAGGGGATCCTTCCTGGCTCACATCAGACAATATCTAGTTGGGTCCTCATGCAGTATAAAAATCAGCAAGCTCTCTGAGCTCATTGAGAAATGGTATAACCCCTTTCGTGGGTCACTCTCATGACTTAAGCATCTCAAAAAAAAAGCAAACATTGTTTAATACTGTCCTCTTTGGGATGGGGAATTAAACATATAAACTTGGGGGGACACCTACATTCCACCACAGAAGTGCCCTAGGGTCTCTGGAATGAAAGTGGTCCTTCCACCACCTTGACCTCAGTCCAGTGAAGGGACGTCATGCTCCAACCTTCAGATTGTACAGAAATAAATGTGTAGAAATGGCATCCCCAGGTGTGTGGTATTAGATTGAGTTGTCATAGAGAAGTAGAACAGACTGTATGTGGGTTTCCCATTGACAAGTGTTTCCTCACCCTACTCCCTGCTGTATGATGACCAGTATGCCCAGGGACAGGGACACTTGCAAGGCTGTGGTCTCAGGTGAGGAGACTCCTTAGGATCTCACCATAATTTATGACTGATAGAAGAATGTGATGTCATAGACTGTGCTGGATCCTGAAATCTCCCTCTCCCAGTGACACAGAGGCAGTGGCTCTGGCTCAGAAGATGTTCTGTGATGTGTGAGGATGACAGGATCTGCTTTCCTGTCATAGATATCAGTTTGGTACCTGCCATCCCTGCATTCACCTGAGTCCCTGGTCAGGGGATCTGGAGACTGATGTCCTGGGAAGGGGGCTGGGAGCCCATGATTGGCCAAGGTGACAGATGGAGGGAAGCCAATATACAGTGTAGTTGTCCTTTGCATTAAATGACTACACTGAAGTGAAACACACAATGGAATTTAACAGTCTGGTAAATGCTTAAAACCTGATTTACTTCACCAAACCTCAAACCATCCATAAACAGAAATCTCCACTGAAGCACCATTATTTTATAGGGCACAGCAAGGCCTGCAGTGCATCTGAGAGACTGAGGACATCCATGGGACACATGGAAATCCCAGAGAGAGTGTAATGTGAGGGTCACAGAGGAGTGTCCAGGTTAGTTCTGGTCCAAGTATTCAGGCCTCAGTCTGACAGCAGTGCTATCTTCTTCTGGACAATAAACCACAGCTCTGCTTTCCCCAGAGGCTCAGCCCATGTGAGGAGAGAGCTGTGAGCCACCACATCCCAGGGGAGGATTTAACTTCAAACTGGCATAGACATTTGCATGCAGGGCAGTCTTTTCCCCATGAGTGGGAAAGAACTGAGTTCCAATGCCTGGGTCATTCTGGGAATTCTATGAAGACATGTTTCTCTTGAAATCACTCAACCTGTGATTCAGGTATAGAGGTTCACCTGGTTTCTGAGACACACTGGAATGAGATCCACAGACACCCTCACTCTTCTGAGCATAAGAAGGAATTGTTCATGAGGTGTGGCAGGGGCACTTTTAAATTCCTTTTCAATCAGATTCAAAAGGGATACCATTTGTGTATAGTTTCTGAATAAAAAAATACTCTAGTATATCCATGAATAATAAAAAATAATATAATTTCACACAAGAAATGTCTACCATGGAAGAAAAAATCAGGAATAAATCAGTCATTCTCAATGTACTGTTTCTTAAAATGTGATGCCATTTGGTTTCCAGTAATTTCTTCCCAAGCACAGACAGTTATGGCATTGTGAACACTTTTTTAAAGATTTTTATTTATTTTTAGAGGGAGGGAAAGGGAGAGAGAAATAAAGGGAGAGAAACATCAATGTGTGGCTGCCTCTTGCACACCTCCCACTGCAGACTCTGCCCACAAACAAGGCATGTGCCCTGACTGGAAACCAAACCAGCGATCCCCCATTTCACAACCCTGCACTCAATCCACTGAGCCACACCAGCAGGTGTGTGAATTCTAGACACTGGAAATTTCGTGATGGTGTCTAAGCCCCCTGTGCAAACTCTTTTCTTAAACAAGCCCTTTGCACATTGCAGACTCCAAAATAATCAGAGCAGAAATAATCACATTTTTACCTGAATAAATGACAAGAAAAGAAAAAAAAATAATGTGATTATGTATGTTTACAACTCAGAAATCTACATTTGTTGAAAAGATTATGGCAGTGACTTAACTGACTTGTTTTCTCAGACTAGTGTTGTCAGTGATTTTGTGGTTCAGAGTCAGGGAATGAAGAGACTTCTAAGTAAAGATTGGCTCATTGCAAAGGGAAATTCTACCCTCACAGGAAACCCTCACTCTGAGCCTTTCTAAGACTTGTTTCTGGGGTAATCTCTATGGTCAGAGGGTGCTGGGATCTTCCACACAGCATATAATGTACTTAATATATAACAAATGCTTTCTTCCATCAAACATGCAATTTTGAAACATAGTCTTCATTTTCTCCTCTGTATTTATTGGCTTAATGGATTTTTGTTGGGGCATATTTCTTTAATTTTAGCAAACTCTGTTTTATCAGTATTAAAAGGGTCTTTTGTTAGGTGTTTTTTTTTCCTTCCCCCTGAAGCTCTCCCCAGATAAAGCTCAGCCTCCATTTTCCATGTTTATTAGTTATGACAGACTTAGGGACTAGAACAGACACTACGCAAATGAATAAGGGGAAGATGCTGACTTAGAGTCACAAACAGAACTATGCCTTATTTTCATGAACACAGTTTACTAGACACATGTGTTTAAAAACTTTTCTAGGAGAGGATACAAAAGGAAATAGAAGGCATGACGCAGATAGTTTATATCATTTTAGAAAACAGGAGCTTGTTAGAAATAAAAATATTGATTCTGCAGGTAAAGATCAAGAGGAACAAGGAAAATGTCACAAGTGCAAAATGGAAAGGTGATTCCTTGTTACCCATTCACATTTTCACAGTGTCTCTGTTACATTTGGTTATGAGGTCACTGGTCCGGGAGTTGAAGACTTAGAAAATTTTGAAGTCATTGATTTTCTGGTCACACCATGAATCATCCAAGCTGAATAATTCACAGGGGCTCCATTTATAAAATCTCTTGACTCTGACAGGGAAGGGAGGACACCCCTCACTGGAGAAGCCATGGTGATGGTGTGTCAAGATAAACATCTTATCATTGGATCAGGACAATTGACTCAATCCAAGTTTGTCATCATCCTCATCCTCATCATCACTAGAACCATTACCTTCATTGCCATCATCATCATCATCATAAATATAACCATCAAATCATTGCCGCCATCATCATCATCATAATCATCAATATCACCATCATCAACACAAATTGCCTTCTTATAATAATTCTTCTTTCATTTTCTGTACTCGTGAGTATTGTTCACACATAATGAAATTTATCTCATGTTTTGCTCATTTTTATGGTTAAGTGAAATAGGTAGTCACAACTTATATTATTTTATATGACTTGTCAAATGAAATTTTATTCCTACCTCTTCTTCATCTGCCCCCCCCAACAAAAAAAATCTGATAAGAGTCTAGGTCCCCTGTTTAGATGTCATTGGGAGACTGAAACCACACAATCCCCTAAAGCAGATTCCACTCACATACACCTCGACAAAATAAAAACCCTCACCAGTCTTTTTTCCTGGCTCCATCAAAGCATGTTTACCTTGCTGAAGCACTCTTCCTGTTCTTCCCAGAGATTTCAACTGTATATGTGATACATATTCTATGTCCCTTTGGTTTTTGTTTTTCATGAACCTGGACATCCACACAAAACTTTTTGGGCCCATCTGCTTCTGTGTGATGTAACCTACATTACCTATGGTGCTTTGGCTGTGAGCCAAGTCAATGACAATCAGCACTGGGCATCTTTGTTCCCTTGTGTTGGGTTCATATGCTCTGGCAAACACTGCCCAGCAAGCATGTGTCCTGCAGCTGGCCAGCTTGGACAATGCGCTCTGTGGGGATGTGCCCCACTGTTGACTCCAGCACAGCCTCTGGTTATATTCAACTACAGGGGTCAGAAGGTTTGACTATTCATTGGAATTGGGCACAAGAGTGTCTGCAAACAACTCTGCCACTTGTTCATAAAGCAAAGCTGTCTGTCTTTACAATACACACTTCTAACTCAGAGAATTAAGAAGGAAGTACAAAATCAGGAAACCAGAGAGCTTGCCTGAGGGAAACTGTTACAGGAAGAAGAAACCACACAGGAAACCAGCCCAGCCCTCCACCTGTAACTGCTCCTGCCATTGTCCATGTTGAGAGATGCTCAGTGCCCATCAATGGTCACAGCCCCTCCTGCTGAAAGTTGTAAGTCCTGCCTCACACAGACTTTCCTTCTCTGTGTGCCTCATGCAGTCATACATGGATGTGTCCTCATATTTCCAGATGTTCATTTGTAGATAAGCATGCTTTCTTTAATTTAAATTATTTTATTGTTATTTAATTACAGTTGCCTGCATTTTCTACCCATCACTCCCCCAGCCCCCACCAAACCAATCTCCCTCTCTTGCCTCCACTTTGTCTTGGTTTTGCCCATGTGTGTCTTTTATTGTAGTTCCTGAAAATCCTTTCCCCGCTATACCTTCCCACCTCCCCTCTGGTTACTGTCAGATTGTTCTTAATTTCAATGTCTCTGGTTATATTTTGCTTGCTTTTTTCTTTTGTTTATAAGGTTCCATTTAAAGGTGACATCATATAACATTTTTCTCTCACTACCTGTCTTATTTCACTTAGTATAACACTCTCCTTTTTCCATACATGCAGTCACAAAGAGTAGGAGATCCTTCTTTCTTTCTGCTGTGGAATATTCCATTGTGTAAATGTACCATTGTTTGGTACATTTACTAGTAATGCTGAGCATCTTTTCTATGTCTCTGAGCCTTGTGTATGACCTCCTTGAAGAAGTGTGTGTTCAAGTCTTTTGCCAATTTTGTAATTGGATTTTTTGTCTCCCTGGAGTGGAGTTGTATGCATTCTTTATATATTTTGGAGAACAAACCCTTGTCTTAGGTATCATTAGCAAATATGCTTTCTCATATGGTTGGTTCTCTTTTTATTTTAATGTTGTTTTATTTAGCCATGCAAAAGCTTTTTAATTTAATGAGGTCCAATTTGTTCATTTTTTTTCTTTTATGCCCCTTTCTTTAGGGGAGATAAGCAGTGCTTCTGAAATAATCACTTGAGATGG